>NW_027110061.1:31346-34378 GCF_000696795.3 Halyomorpha halys | reverse complement strand
GATATATACATATATATATATATATAGATATATACATATATTGGTACATACATATAGGAGGTATGCTATATGTATATCTGGGTGATGATACCTTGGATTGCCTTTTGGCATTATAAGGTTAGGTGAAGGGTCCATTGAAGGTTGTTACGTGGTTGTCTGACGCTAGTGGATTATTGGAACGGGGAGGCATGCCACATTCACATGGCATAGTCTAAGCAATTGTTAGTGGATTGAAATAACAATACTGGCGATATATACGTCGACAAGGTGGCATGGTTTTTGGGAGGCGACTGTTTGGTTTTTGAACACGTTACGATTGTTCGATATGAAATGGTGATAGTTTATCAGGTCCTGTGTGTATCGAAATATCAGCATATAAGAAATGTTATCGGGTATGTTTTGTTTTTATAAATTCTGGTGTATTTCAATGGGCGGTCATTAACACTAAAAGTGTGGATATAGTGTAGTGCTTGGCAACGTTTCTTCAGCATGTCTTGGAGAGAAGAGTGGTGACAGGGGTCATCTTCACACTTCTGGGGAAAGATGAGACGGTAGGAAAAGGAGATATCGTAGAATCTTGTGTTCTGCCAGGAGTACACTCAAGGACTACATGGGTTTCGAAATAAACTTTATTTTATGTTCTTCTTTTGTGTAATAGTGTAAATTTAGTTAATAAGGTTAAGCTAGGCATTTACGTTTAGGTTAAGTCAACCTATAATTTTATTGTTTTATTAACTGATAAGAATTCTTTTTTTTTTTTATTATTAAACTTTAGCTCATGCAGTTCTGCTGTTCGTTCGTAGTGTATATGCACTGCTTTTAACTTGTTAATTAACTTATGTTTTTTTTTAGTTGTTCACTTACTATCGCCATAATTCCACAGGTGGGTAGTTACCATCCATAGGTTTGCTGTTATCTACATGTAAAGATATTTGCCAGTGGTCATAGTTCGATAATTGTTTATATATGAGTATATTATAGTTATATTGTGGGCAAATTGGAGAAATCTTTTCGGGGTTTTCGTGATTTCTAAGGGGAAATAAAATACGTGACGCCTAAGGTGCGATTTATTCTTTATTGTTTTGTTTTTCCTTTATTTTTGCGATGATATTATTTTACTGTAACTCACCCCCTTCTACACTGAGCGTGGGTAAGTATAAACGATAAATATATAAAATAAAGCTAATTCAAAATTAGCGATCAGAGTGTGATATATAAAAGGAATGGTCCTAGTGCGGTCAAAAAAACTCAAAGAGTAATTAAACTGTTTATTGTAATCCAAATTTTCACCCCACTTTGCAGGGCTAAAAAAGATACAAATAACTTAAATAATTTAACAAATTATGATGATAGTGAAAATTAATAAATTAACCAAAGGTATATTTCAAAATGATTACAAAAGTATGTGAAAGTTTATATAACAATTATATAAAAATTTACTTTGTTCATTATTATATAAATTTCATTTCATCTGAAGATCCTAGACCATTTTCATTTCAAAAACTCTGTTCTCTGTGTTGTAATTCTTACTTTGGAAGTATATTACTGGAGAAAAGATGCAGCTATTCCTCCAGATCCGTACTTAAAATATAAATAGACAAGAATCAGCTTTCAGGCTTCGTGTTTCAAATTGTTGCGTGAAGGTACCATAAAACCTTATATTACCTCCCTATTACTTACCATAAATCACATCAGTATGTATGTGATTTCAGAAATTTAATGCTATTATATATATATAATATTATCCAATATGAAATGTGATCCTGAGTATGCCTACTTGATCTACTCGAGGCCCCTCAACCATTACCCTTTACTTTCTCTCGAAGATAGAGGTTATACTTTATATACCACCTAGAGGAGGCTGATTGACTTGTAGTTGTCCTTTTGTACAAATCGGTATGATAATATTATCCTGCTTCCTTTTTAATATTCATTTTTCCAAGCAAAATATTTGAAATAGGCCCTGCAACATTTTAATCTTATCTTCCCCTCCATGTTTAATATGCTCCACTGCATATTATTTTGTTCAGCGGAGACTTCCGAATTCCCTTTGACAGCGATTTCCTCTATGACTTCTAATTTACCGAGCTTTATCCCTATTTATCCCTTATACAGCCAGGTCTATTTCTTCTTCCCAATTGGTTATAGGCTGCCTCATAGATCAACAAAACCACTTATTCTTCTTTCTTACATAAAGAACCTTTACTGAGAATAGCCTCACCAAATTTCAAGGATATCATTTTCTTTCATAATAATTTTTCCCAGATGACTTTGATGCCGTGCATTTATTTATTTTCTCCTTTTACCTCTGAGTGACATAACTATTCTAGAACCCCAAATGTTTTTCTAGTGGCTCTCCTTCGACATCCTCCCATACTTACGTTTTGGAGGTTTGGAGAATTTTCCTTATTTCTTTTTGAACAAAACTTTTCCTCGAGTTTTCATCTTTTCCTTTTGTACATTTTTCCAAGCCTGTTCAAACTCCTCTCTTGTAAATTTAGAGAGATATAGCGTAGCGTATTTTAAATAATATATCCGATATTCGTTTGGTCATCATTATCAAGGTAACATTTCCTGCTCTTGAGATTACTTTATTTATTTAATCATGATTTATAGCTCTCAAAAGTATTCTTCATTATCGTTTGCCGATTAATTATTAAATGAAGTGTTATTTCCACATTCTTACTCACTGATAAGCCACCAATTATTGGTAATGAAGGTACCGGAAATGTATATGAGGAAAACTTAGAAATGAAACAGCATTTATTCTAAGAAGCTTGAAAAAATGAATGTATCTGACATGAATATTATAGATAAAAATGAATTAGAACATGAACAATGAATTAGTTTAGGTATGCTAAGATAGTTTTAATATATGTCATAAAAGCTTATCTAAGTAATTTTTGGATTGATCTATACGAGAACATTAAATGGTATATGTTTACATCGGGACCTGCCCGTGCTATACTGCAGGTGTCCCGAGTGTAATTTTATGCTTAAATTAAACTTGTGTGGAAAAGGGGGCTAAAATT
>NW_027110061.1:27576-30813 GCF_000696795.3 Halyomorpha halys | reverse complement strand
ACTTAAATCCGACATACCGCCCACCTAAATTTGGCTCAGCCGGATTTACAAATATAAAAATTCAAAGAGACGGGGAAGGGGCAGTCTGCCGTAAAAAATAGGAAAATAACCCCGCTTCTGAGAAAGGGCCCGTAGGCAACACAAACGATAACATGCAATGATACGAAAATAAAGCAAATATATATACACAAATACACATTAACGATTACGAAAGTCGACGGTCGGTGACGTGAGACAGTTGGAGTTGCGAGACGATTAAAGTACGAGGCGAATGACGAATGTTCAACGATTGGAGATGCGGGACGAATAACGAACTTCGAATGTCAAACAAAACGCTTTGATCAGGGAGAGCAATTTCTACCGCCCACCCTGAAAAACCCAAGCTCAACGACAAAAGGTTAAATTAACGAACGAATGCGGGATTTGAGGATGCGTTTGAACGATTGGTTTTCGAACGGATGCGACGGCGTGGGCGCCTGCGTTTAACTGTACCGAGGTTGTCGGGTTTTCGATTGGTCCGACTCGAAGCGGTTGCATCTTCCTGTATGAGGAGCGAGATGCCGGTGGACGAAGCGCTATCCGAATAATTCCCCATCACGACCTTGCCAAGAACCGTTGGCAGGAGGTATAGGTGACCATCCCCAAAGGCCTTGGTGGGAGCACCAGTAACTAGGCGGGGGTATAGGTCAACGCCTATGAGCAAATCGATGGTCGGCCAGGACGTGACTCGACAAGTCTCCGATAACCCGCGAAGGAACCGGACCCCTGGGTAAGTTGGAGGTGATGCGTTCAACAACGAGCGCACGGACCTTGAAGTTAGTTGTATCGTCGATAAGGGACCGAAGCCTAAACGTCATCGCACCCTTGATGTCGGCGACCTGGGTACCTCCTAAACCGGCGATTCTTCCGTCGAAAGGTTGCAGCTGGCCGCCAATCTTCGTTGCGAGTTCGGCAGTGACGAAGGTGTACTGGCTGCCGGAATCCAGCAGTAGCCGTTCGGGCGCGGAATGCTTTGACCCGTGCATTTCGGCGCAAGCAGTTCCCATAACTGCCTCCGAACAACAATCATGAGGCCCGGACGTGGCTCAGGTATGACCCACAAAATCCGCGGACTTTGGCGAAGTGACGGCGGCGGGGGAACCCGATCGGCTCTCTACATGCAGTACGCTGTGGTGCTTGGAGCGGCAAAACGTACACGTGTACTCCGAAGGACATTTCGAAGCGCGGTGACCCGACCTCAGGCAGTTCCGGCATAGATCGGATGACTCGACAAAGTCGTGACGCTCCTGAGGGGTCAAGGCCAAAAACGTATAGCACCGACCTAAGAGGTGCCTCCCATTACAACGGGGACAAGGTGCTTTGCCGGGGGAGACGGATTTCCCGCGTGAAGAAGTGCCGGGTGACTGGCGCGCCCCGATCTGCCCAAATTCCCTGGAGACGTTCGCCTAGGCGGAGACCTGGATGGGCCCGGACTAACGCTGGCGCTCGGACCACTTTTACTGGTGAGCAAGAAGACTCCGCCCTTTCCTCTACCGGCGGGTTTAGCACGTGGAGCATCGGAGTGAGGCTGCATATCGAGTTCGTGAGACAGCTTGCACGCCATTAGTCTGTGTCTCACGAACGCCATCACCTCATCGGCGGTGGGGAATTCGCTGCTTGCATGGGCAAGCTCTAAGTGCCGTCTGGTGACGGGGTCCAAAGCCCGGAGAGCTAATGTGGACAGGATGACATCCGTTTCGTCCTCCAAAGCCAAAGCCCGAAACGACTCGACCCCCTCACCAACCTCGGCCAAATATGATGCGTATTTCGCGCGTTCTCCGCCAGACGTGGGGCATTTGTGGTTCAAGACCCTTTGCAGGCATCTTGAAGCGAGAACGCGCGGATTATTATATTCGCGCACCAGCGCGTCCCAAGCCGGCTGATAGGAGCTGGCATCGAATGGGTATCTGGCCAGAAGCGACGCGGGTTCTCCACTGAGGGCACTCTTTAAATAATGCATCTTGTTCACGGGAGCCAGCTGCGTGTTGTCGTGAACAAGAGTGACGTAGGCGTCCAGGAGGATAGTTCGCCGTCAAATTCCGGGATTTGAATGTTGGGCAGTTGGGACGGGTACGCCGGAGCGGCAAATCCCGGCTTGGCCTTCTGAGCGATGGAATCGCGTTGAGCCTTGATTTTGCGGTACCGCACCTCGGCCTGTCGCAGGTCGTTTCGAATCTCGTCGTAGCCCGTCTCCCAATCGGGTGGTATCGCAGAAGCTCCCTGGGACGCGTATGCGGAGTCCAACTCATCCCAAATTGTCTCATATTCCGCCCAAAGTGTCTTGCACTCGTCATAATCGACTTCAAAATCGATAAACGAGTCATCGTCCGCGGCGGTGACAAGTGCAAGTGAGCGTAACTTTAGGAGACCCCGCGTGACGCGCCGCAGCTTGCGCTCCAGTGACCGAACTCGCTCGACCTCGGCATCCGATTGATCATTCGAACCCATTTTTTTTTTTCAAATTAAAATGAATGAAATGATATATAGAATGAACCGATGCTAAAATAAAAAATATATAAGCAATTATATTAAATTATATATAATCAATAAATAGACGAACGCACAGGCAAACACACAATAAATACGCAATCATTCACACGCATGCAATAAATAAATTTTGTACACAATAAATTAAACACGCAAAAATATAATATGCAAAACAAACAACAAATTATTATAATTTTTTTTCTTTTATAGAAATAATGACAATATACTAACAAACCACACTCACACTATAAATACTCGCTCAATCAAACACACATGCAAATACCACTAATAATAAATTAATTTTAAAATCGATAATTCAACTGAATAAAGTTGGCTTTATTCTACACTACACATATACTGTAAACACTGGGTGCATTAACCTATAATGCCTAGTTGCGCCTAGGGTAGAGGCAGATGGGATTAGGTTTCAATAACATAACTGGCCTCCCGCGTCTCTTTAAATCTATTAAGATCGTAAATTAAACGCCTGATAACACTAATTATCATAAGATAATTAATGTAAACTATTATTATAATTAAATTAAAAAGAAAGTGGGCGAAATGTCTCACACAATTTTTAATAAGTCTCATTAATGTTATACTTCGATATAAGAGTTCAATCCTCACACGGATTGCACCAAAATGTTTACATCGGGACCTGCCCGTGCTATACTGCAGGTGTCCCGAGTGTAATTTTATGCTTAAATTAAA
>NW_027110061.1:0-27116 GCF_000696795.3 Halyomorpha halys | reverse complement strand
AGCGTCTTCGGGGTCTTCCGGTGTTCGCGGCAAGGGGGGGCATCAGAAAATGAGACCCCCGACCCCGACTTTATATAAATCCAAAAATTAACCGAGAAAATCGGATTACTTAAATCCGACAGTATATATTGATAATTAATTATAAATTATTGAGTTATTGATTTATTATTATTATTTTCTCTCGTTTTAAATAAAAAACTAAAGTAATAACTTTTTTTAAAAAGTTTGTAGTATATATTAGGTTCAATAAAAGAGTATATAATACATTTCACGTATTATATATGCATGATGTACTACTAATATAATTTATTGAAGTGTACGAAAAAAGTTAAATATTATGATTAAGTTAAAAAGGAATAAGTCATATTAGGATTTAATAGTAGATGTATATTGATGCATTTGCATATTTACAGTGAGCAATAGAAAGTTATTTACAAGTAAATAAGGGTGTAAACCCTATATTACGAAAAAAACATTCAATTATTATTATTATAAAATAAATATGAAATTTGAGGCTTTTGATAACTAAAACGTGAAACATAAACAATGCTTTACAAATTTTCTATGTATCTGAATAAGACTTCTTAGAATGCCGTAACATTTCTAATTATTGATATAATTAGAGAATTATTAATTCTTAAATTAGATTTTTTTATCAAGAAATAGATTAATAATTATTATAGATCTTCTAATAGAAAATTAATATTAGAATCTTCACCAAGAATGACAGATAATTCTTGATAATTGCTGACTGAATGACTTGAATCTTCAATAGCAAAGTGGTAATTACTTAATATTAAAGAAATGTCTTAATATTTGATTGTTTTATTAGGAGAAATTTAAGAACAATTAATTGAAGTTTAATCATATACGTTTATATGTTGATTATTTAGGGTAGGAGTATTAAAATGTAATAGAGATTAAAATAACAATCCTAATTATGGGTTTCATGAAATGAATTTTGGTTGAGTTTGGACTCTGATTACCCTCTCTTATTAGGTCCAAGATCACCCAACCTAATTCTGAACAATTTCATTTCACATATCAGTTAATTACTCGGAGTTTCCTGGAATCCACACATCTCTTTCCTGGAATCTACACATGTAGATTCTTTTTGTAATCATGGCCATTCGATCGTCTCCGCTACCTCTTTCCACTTAGAACATGTTAACTTCTAGTATCCCCGAGTGGAATCCCGGGTTTTAGGTTAGAACTCAGTTCTCTTCCTACATCCTACAGAATATATATTTAAAATCGGCTCTTCAATCCCGTAGTACCACCACCTGTGCACCTAACTTCCTCCCTCCCAACTGAACTGCATCTGACAAATCCTGCTTTAATCGAACTGCCAATACTCTCTTTCAAAAGCTTCGGGAGGCTTCCATCGACACCTACGGTCATCAAGGAAATACATTATTCCTTTGTTACCAGTTACAAAAACGCTACTTCAGCGTAGTGTAAGATACATTTTATTTATATGAGTGGGAATACACTCGCTATGACATACTAAGCGCAACTACTATTTACAACTTGTCCCCTAGATTGTCCTTTCGTAACTCTGTTCAATTTCTGATCATCAAGTACTCTCTAGAATGACACGTACCTCTAGCATAAATTAATATCTATGTAGAATATAGAGAGGGGATAGATAAGAACTAGTGAAGGGGGATGTAAGTAGGTCTGGTGTCAAAGGACGGAAACCTCCAGGAACCCGAAACAAATTGAGCCAATGCTGTGACGCTGTTCATGTTATAAATTAAATATACATTATTATTATATAACAATCATAGTTAGCGACATGCGAAACCATAAATGCTACCGCTGCCTACCTAGAACAATAATCTTTTCGAGAAAACTTTAGAACCTGAGTCAAGTCTTGTCCAAGAAAACATTCCTTTGTAAAATTTTTACTTCCATAAGTTAAAAATTTATAGATTCATGGTAACGTTCTCCTACGAGCCAAGTTAGTTTGAAATTAATACTTCTAAGCCCAAACTATCAAATAATTTGCACTATCCCTGGTAGGAAAACAGCCAACAAGAAGCTGATAATCCTAAAATTCATTACTCTATTACCTCACTCAAACGCAGAGTATTCCTCCTCTTCTAAACTTGATCTGAGAAGGGAACCTCGTTTAATGAAATGCTTCCTTGCTCGAGTGGTGATTCTACAAGGAACAGACTTCTATGGCCGGCTCGGTTTAATCTGCATACTAATCGTTGTTTACCTCCGGGAAGGCCTAACACAATCTACTTAAGTGAATCAACGGGAATATCATTCAGTTCAGTTTACGTTCCATTTTACGTTCGTTTCAGAAATCTCATGTTATAAATTTAACTATGTAATGAGTGTAATGTCCGGTTAGTTCTGGTCTTAGTTATTTTTAGTTAAGGAGCGATCTGATTGATCTGAACTTACGTATACACCATACCTAACTTGATTCTTATAATTACAATGGCAAATTAAAAAATAACATTTCAATTACATTTTATTTTCATGTTAGTGAAACAACAAAAACAAATTAAATAATGAAACATATTATGTTCCATACCATGCTTACCACATAATATGTATTCTTCAGTAGGGAAGTTTTGAAAACTTCTTATTTAAAGTTTTATGGACTTACTGAAGGAAGCTAGAAGAGGGTATCTAAATAAAACCATAGATTCAGGACTTGTATTTATTGAGATAAAATATTGATTTCATTTTAATGAACTAGCCATCTAGTCATCAATGTGATCTGGGGTAAATAATAGAAATAAAGATTTTTAAAAAAATGTTTATTGATGTATTTACATTTCCTACATAAGAATACCACATTGTTCTGTTCCTTAGCTAGTTGGCAAGTACCAATGTAATTATGAGAATTAGTACCTTAAACAAAAAATAAATCACAGTAAATAATAAATTATAGCAACCGAATACACAAAAATAAACTTTCTTTCTTGTTTAAGTAGGGGTTCAAACATTCTCCATCTTGAATGTAATTATAACCATGTACCTGCCATACATGCCAGAAACCAATCACAAACCCAGATTTCTCACAAATATCAAAAGCAATCTATCGGTTCTTTGGAGATTATTTAGCCAAAACATCATAAATACCATAATCATAAAAATCATGATGTTTGTGTCTTAAAACAGACCATAATATTAGATTCTATCTAACCTGAAAACCATGGATAAAAACAGTTACCAACGGTTTTTTAACTATGCATCGAATCACCCTGCTAAGATCAACATCCGTAATAAGTTTAGCTTTAATGGTATTAAAGTCAGTGCTGTGAAATTCACTCCTCGCAAAGAAAAATAAAAAAAAATAGTTACACTTGTCTTGAAATTTCTTTTTAGTTTTTATATCAAATGTGTATTTCATTTTGTTCGTAGTAACAGGATTAGTTTTATAAGAGATCTTTTAGGTTAGTCATAGGGTTGCTTATAACAGTTTGTCAGCAAGCAAATTAAGGTTAAACGATAATAATAAATTCTTTATTTATTCTGGAACACTTCCCTTGAGAATAAAATTACAAAAATAGTTGATGAACTTTAGACCCTCAAATTAACAGATAATATAACAAAATAATGAATACTTAATAGAAAAAAAATTATAATAAAGTAACTTTTAAGTCTTTAAACCAAAACTAATAACTTTTTGAAATTAATAACATAAAACAAAGAGAGTAAAACTTAGTAATAATTATGAGTTAACAAAGCAATTTTTAGGATGATTGTAAATAACCAACATCAATTTAAATTCTGTTGGAACTGAATGGATAGGAAATAATGGAATAAGCGGGATTTGAAGGGGCGAAGCATAATGGAGCAACGGATGGAAGGAGGAATGGAATACCATTTGGAAGAGGATCTGATAATGGAGGATTTGTCAAAAGCTGCAGTTCGGTAGGCCGTTGTAAAGAAGTCTAAAGACCGTTGTGTAAAAGACCGGGAACGGGTATCGAAGGAATGGACAGAGGATTTGAATTAAAGGGTGGTCTGGAATGTATGATGGACAGTTGGATTTGATAACTTAGTAGGGGAAGGAAACCAAGATATACTTACAGTGGGATATTTGAACCCAAAAAAACTAGCCAAAACTATTTATCGTCCGTTATATGTCTAAAATTAATTTTAACTGTATTTATGATAAATAAAACCTTATTTAACGTAGTTTTAAAAACTTAAATGCTTAAAATAATAAAAGAATGAAAATTTGTAAAAAGCATACGTTCTCACCACAATATCTAAATTTATATAAGGAAACGACTACTTAGATCTAAAAAATATTAGATATAACATAAAAAAAAGTAATTCGATATGATTAAAATTAGATATGACTTGTTTTAGCGATATCAATAAAATATCAATTCTTAGCAATAAATTCTCTCATCTGATGAATGACATTTTTATTTTCGTTTAACCTTTCTTTATTTTAACCTTCAGGATTATTTTAAATCAATCCCCTATCGATCTAAACTATTTCTACTGATCGATTGATGTCTTCAAAACTTTCCTACTTGTATTTTAGTCATATCTGTATTCCAATAGCCATCTCTTGGGATATCGATTTTTTAATCGTTTTTAACTCTGTCCTGAATATTCTATTCCCGTCTCCTATATCCGATTTTACCTCATTCATCATTATCTGCCCTGTATAGTGGTATTCCAAAAAATATTTAATATAAATTATAAAAAGGTAATGTTCAATGGGATATTTATTCACATAGATTTTCTGAAGCACCATGAAGCCAATTCTCAATTTTTTCCATTCTTGGCAAGCCAACTTTCATTAGTCCACACAATAAGTCTTGTTTGTAATGAAGTTTTATCTATAAATTCTAGCTATTAGCAAATGACCTGGAGGATCTCAAAAAGACCGTTCAGTTTACATTTTTCTTCCCGGACATCACCATTTGAGGCAAGAGCGAGGAAGAAGTAAGGTAGGGCCAAATAAGACAAAGGTCGTGTTAGACAAAAATGATAAAAGGAATACCAAAAAAATAGATTCATCACCTCCATAAGCATTTTAAATAGAATCATTTTATTCCTATTATCAGTCATAAAGATTTGTTCATATGAAAAAAATACGTATTTAATACTTACCATGAAATTATTTGCATATGACTTCGCAGTTCTTCCCTTCATCGTGTTATCCGATACGGCGTTCTCATTGTCGTTCTCACTGCCAGCTTTATCATTTTTATAGTCTGTAACAAATATATAAATTTTTAAACGATTATTTTATAGAAATTTGGCACTGTATCGTAATATGAGGATCTTTTTTCTAATAGTATTTTAAGTATGAAAAATAGACCCATAACCCAAAGTTAACTCAGTGAAAATTTGTTACTTAACTATATCATGAAATGGAAAAGATTAACTTTGCAATGTATGTAAATAAACTAAATATATACAAAAGGTTATTGATCATTACACACTTTGGATTGCCCTTTTGGACCCAAACCTGAAGTCCACTTCCCTAAGGCCGGTGCTGTCGGGACAACATATCACCGGGATTTTCCCTTGAAAGGTGCAGATCGGTGGGTGGTGCTTCTTGAAGTCTCCAGGATTCATACATTCGGTCAGTAGCTGGCAAGTTCCTGACTCCTCACTCAGTGCTTCGCAGGGCTCACCTAGAAAATTAAATGTATTTACTTAAGATAACAGTGATATTTATTGAATATTCCAAATATTCTTATTTTACGTCAGATTATAGCTGGGTGACGTTGAATACTGGGAACAGTGGAAACCAATCGATATAAGATTGAGAAAACTTTTAAGTAATAGTTAGGGGAGGATAATGCGTCCTTCCGGGGCCCCGAATTGAATCACTTCTGTGTCAAAACCTCTTAGTTATGGTAAGTACCTCGTAAGGTTACCACGGCCCTTAAGATAAGTAATTAACACAACTAGCGTGTAACAATAGTTTTTTACAATACTGTATATCTGAATAATTTCATTGCACATTTGTTTCTTTCTTAAGTTGATCAATAAATACTTTATTTACTTCTGTAGCGTTGGTGCCTAACCCAACACCATTCTATATATAGTATTATTCTAGGGTTAAATGAATGCTCATTTAAAAAATTAGTAAATACAAAATAAATCCATTCTAAAATTCTTTTGGGCACGATAAAATAAATCATCATCATTAATCTGAATTAATTTTTATAAATAGTCCTGGATGATTATCTTCAATGATTATTAAATAGCACCTCCCAGAAAAATAAATGAAAACAGGTAAAAGTTCATAATTCTTTAACAATTAAATTATCATCATTTTTCAAATACTGTTATTAAATATTATATACCAATGAAAACTTTATTGCTCCAGTTTTTAAAAATATTTATTTATTAGATACAAAGGTACCTGTCCTTTATATAAGTATATATATTGTATAAAAGTACAAAAGTACTTGGTTCCCGTATTGTTTCTTTTTCCACATAGATAGAATATTTAGTTTCCGGCGTCCTGTCATGGCAGTTAACACTGTATATGGCTGTGCTCATACGGCAAAGTGCTACAAATAAATAATTCCTAAAGAGAGGATTTTTCATGTTCCAAAGTCTCAGTTGTTCACATCAACATTAGTAAAGTAGTAAACATTTTTATTTTATTTTTTTAGTTCATGAGAAAACGGCGCTGGCAGATTATTCCATGTAAATCAAATTATTTATTATAATCTTTTCTGCCTTAAGCTATTAAGGATAACGCTAGTAATAAAATAATTATAAATTTTTGAATACATCATTTAATTTCCAGAAGTTTTGCTTCTATCGGGCAGTCCCAAGTCTTATCACGATTTATTTTTTCAATAAATTAATTACTGTCTGTCAACAATATCTAATAGAAAAGAAATACAGATATTTGTGATTTATTTTTATTTATCATGTGTTAAAAATAAAAATAATACATTACTCTCAGTTCATTCATCTTACGATTCTTTCCTGGTGAAAGATTGTAAAAGTCCTTAGGACAGGAAGTGCAGCTAAATAATTAATAAATATTATTTTAACAAGGTTGAAAATATTTTTGTTGCATAAAAAGATATTTTTTTATAAAAATAATAAATACTCAATCAATTATTAAAGTTATAAGAGAGTCTTAGATGGAAAAGTACTTTAGTGTTAAGGCTTATTTCCAAGTGACAAATATCGGTCCTACAATCACATCACTGCAGTGAAAAAATTATGTCAGTGTTTATAGTGAGCATCGACTCACTAGTAGTTCAAGCTGTTAAATAATTGGTAAAAACTGCTGATTAAATACAACTAACAACTGTCACCATAGAAAATAAACAAACGTACAAGTTACATACATAATCATACAAATACAAATAAATGCACAAACCCAAGTTTATTAATTATACTTCATGTTGGTGACATGAGGTTATAAATCGAGACAGTTCACTGTCAAAGCTTCCATAATGGCACTTAGCTCTCGCGCAGATATTACTACCAACTATCAAGCCTGACACTACGGCAGTACTGATGGTAGTGTTCCGAGGTTCACAGACACGTGTGGAATGGACTCTGTATTAGATGTTTGTACTACTTTTAACTACTCGTATTTATCATTATTATTATATAAACTTGTTTATGAACTTGAATAATACTTTAAGCAAACAATTACTTACCTTCGTCGAGACCTAAGACCTGAGAGACGGCAGGTCCGATGAAGAAGAAGGAACAAGCGAGTACAATAAACATGTTACAACTGATAATTTCCTTAGGCACTAATCTATAATATAATATACAGTCTAATCGCTTATCAGATCTTAAAATGACTCACTAACTTCACATTTTCCTTGAATTTTCAGCGAGGAACTATATGTCAACGTAATTAAGTGTCCAATTTATTTTCAAGAGATTTAATTAAAAAAAATACATTAAGTACATTTATTCTGTATATTTAGGTGATGTTTTAAGATTAACATACTATCAAGTGTTATAAACCTTGCGTAATTTTTTTTTTTGTTTTGAACAATTTAGCATAACATAAAAGGTGAATAATTAGATGATGATTTTTTTAAAGTTTAAAAATGCAAAGGTATCTGCGCAATAGACCTATTCATTAGTTGTTTGAAACAATCGGAAATGCAATATGTTCTGGCCGAGGAGATGTCAGAGATTAATGTCAGAGAGATTCTAAAACGACAAATTTTTTATACTTGAAAAACGTATAGGTATATAAAAAGACTAGGTGAAAATACTGGACAAAAATATTTGAATTTTTATAGACCTTGAAAAGGTGCACGGTAATTATGGAAATCCCCGAGAAAGGTAGGCATTGGTAATAACTTCCTTGGCGCCATTATAGAAATAACAAACTCCAGATAAAAAATAGGTCTATATCATCGGGTGAATTTAAAACCGGAAACGGATACTAGAAGAATGGTGCGTGTTTCTCCCTGTATGTAAAATATGCATTAACTGGTGCCCAAAAGGCTGAATGAGGAAATGTAGAAAATTGGGAATCCACATAAAATCTGAGCCATCTATTATTTGCTGATATAGTAAAACAAAGGGCCGTCACGAATTTTTGCTACTGATCTGTATCCGATGCCAAGTTTTTCACTTCTCTCCATTGCCGTTCCCCCTATTTCACCTTCCTCATCATCCATCCCTGCCACGTGCTCCTGGGTCGTTCTTGCTTCCGAGCACTCTATCGATTCAAATCAAGTGCATCCTTTATAAATGACCGATCCACTTCAATTTTCTTTTCTTGATTAGTTTATATATTGGTTTGAGGTTAGTCCTCTGCCTCAGGTCGTTGTTGGGAATAATTTCAGGCCAGTTTATGCCAGGTATTATCATCATGCATATTAAGCGAATACCTGAAGTTTTTCTTTTTGGTGAACCTTGGAGTTGTGTCCAACCTATTGCAGTACTAAGAGAAAATCTGTTTTAAAAAGCTACAATTTCGTCAATTACGTTCTTGTTCATGCATACTTTTTTCTTTATTTTATATGACACCCTGTCAGGTCATTTCTGACATACAGGAGAGAGGAGGTTATTTACAGGTTACCAACCTATTCTAACCATCTAGGGGGTCATGTTATCATTTCGTTTGACACCCCAGAAATAAAAGTCGACCTAGGCTTGATTGGAACCACCACTGCTGCAGTCACGAGTCAGTCAGTAGGGGTTGGTGCTTTTTTTTTTTTTAAATAATCCCCTCCCTTGCCATTTCTGGTATACGGGGTGTGGGAGCAGTGGGGTAGTGCGCGTTGTGGTTTGCGCATGCTACTGCTCCCAAACATCATCAATTTTTTTTTTTATTTAAGTTTTTTACTGTGGTGTAGCCCAGTACTAGGTTTAGCGCCTTACTGATGGAGCTGCGCCTTGTCCACTGCATCCGTTCGGTAAGTCCTTCTAGTGCGCATCCGTCTGGGTGCCTCCTGCAGTTACCAGGCAGGTCCAGCCCTCCTGGTCTCAGTCTGGGTCAGCATCCTCCTCTTCTGGTGGCTCGCCGATGTTGCGCGGTTGGTCATGCCCTTCCCATTGTGAAATGAGTTGAGCCCACCATCTCCTTCCACCCATAAAAGAACTCCCTGTAGAAGGGAAAGTTCTCTTCTTCCATCAAACAGGGAAAGTCCGACTCGGTAAGGGCGAAAATCCCGATCTTTCTCGACAGCCTGGCTCGGTATCCTTCCTTGGCGAAGCAATCTAATATTACGTTTTCTGCTGTTTCAGGAACTCCGCACGTGGGGCACCGGGGTCGACACTGGGTGTCGATGTTCTTTCCAAAGCTCTGCAGCTTTCCCCGAAACCCCCCGTGTCCTGTTAGGATCTGTGAGACCCAATAGTCTGGGAGGACCCATTTAGTCTTCAATCTAGAAAGGACGGTAGGGAAGAATTTTCTCAAAGTAGCGCCCTTCTGGCTTGCCCTTACCCACCGCCCATTCCACTCCTGTATTGAATCCTCCCGCAGTATTTTCTTCCATAAGTTTGGAGTCTCACAAATCCTCTCTCGGAGCTCCTCCGGTAGCGCTTCTAGTCCCTGCCTCTTTACTTCATATTTAAGGACATCCTCCCAGAGGATGAGGTCCAGGGGTATCGCTCAGGCCAGCATCTACACCGCCCCATGCACCCCCTATCCTACTTAATCCATTGAATGACAGTGTCACCCTGTCCTTTAGATACACCAGGTGAGAAGTGGCATCGAATCTTCTTTTTCTCCTCACACCAAGATATGACACCTCCTCACCCGGTCTAATCCTCTATCCTTGGATATCCAGGGTTAGGATGAGCCCTGTCCGTGAAGCCTATTATGAGTATGGCCTGAGTCTTGGCTGCTGCCGTACTCACCTTCCTCCTCACGCACTACTCTCCTACGAGATTGGCACACGTCTCCGCTTCTGTCTTTAGTCTGGATCTGCTGTTCTCGGCCACGATGACTGCCAGGTCGTCGACGTTGGCCGTGGTAAGTAACCCGTTGTACTCTAGTTCCCCCAGCAACTCATAGAATTCCAGCTTCCACAGAGCTGGTCCTATAACCTAATCCTAGGGACATCGTCTTTCGATTTTTCTATTGACCTCGTAGTAGTTAACCATGACACTATCCCGTACAGGGTGGCACTGGGAAAGGTTAAACCGTTACAAGTGATGGCGGCTATTAGAGTGAGAGGTGCCCAGGCAACCACCTTGGAGGAGGCTGCCAAGATGTATATAGACTATACATACCCTAGAGATGATCCGTCCCAGGACACTGCAGATGATGGAATGGTTAGACGCACCACGTTATACCCACCAGGTACCGACCTATGTCCACCATGGGATATGTGGGACCTTCGTCTTGCCGTGGACAGACAAAGGATAGGAAGGGCTCCTGGACTAGATAGCATAGATGCTGCAATCCTCAAAAACAGTGCCCCTTATATCGAGGAAGAGCTATTGGATATATTCAATGAGAGTCTAGATAAGGGGTACTTTCCAAACAAGTGGAGGGTCGCAGATTGCTCTACAAGAGAGATGGTAAGGATAAGGAAAAGCCTAAATCCTATCGATCAATATGCCTCCTCCCAGTAGCTAGTTAACCCTGACACTTCTGTTATTAAAGTAACTACCTACGAGGGAGTATAGGTTACTGGAGGTGTCGAGCTCTTGCAACCGCTGGAGTACATGGGGCAACCAAACGCTGTCGAAGGCGGAAGAGATGTCAAACATTATCAATAAAACATATTTCTCCGCCCTCTTTTCCACGTCCCTACGCACTCACAGCAGTGCATCCGTAGTTCCTTGCCACGGGTCGAACCGAACTGTCGTGGGTGATTTGCAGCACTCAGGACTAGTCTTAGGCTGTGGACGATCATGTGCTCCAAGACCTTACTAGCTACTGGGAGGAGGCATATTGGTCGATAGGATTTAGGCGTTTCCTTATCCTTACCACCTCCCTTGTAGAGCAATCTCAAGTCTGCGACCTTCCACCCCTTTTGGGTTGGAAAGTTTTTTTGGTTTGGAAAGTACCCCTTATCCAGACTCTCATTAAATATATCCAATAGCTCTTCCTCGATATAAGGAGCACTGTTCTTGAGGATTGCAGCATCTATGCTATCTAGTCCTGGAGCCCTTCCTATCCTTTGTCTGTCCACGGCAAGACGAAGGTCCCATATATCCCATGGTGGACTTAGGTCGGTACCTGGTGGGTATAACGTGGTGCGTCTAATCATTCCATCATCTGCAGTATCCTGGGACGGATCATCCCTAGGGTATGTATAGTCTATATACATCTTGGCAGCCTCCTCCAAGGTGGTTGCCTGGGCACCTCTCACTCTAATAGCCGCCATCACTTGTAACGGCTTAACCTTTCCCAGTGCCACCCTGTACGGGATACCCCGAAGGATACTTTTCTGATTCCTCTACAGTAAATTCGTCCCAGGACTTCTTCTGGCAACGTACCCCGTTTCGGTATACCCGATACCTATGCTTGGTTTCTTTTCGAAGTGCAGATCTCCTCTCGTCGTTTCTGCACTTCTGGTACCTACGCCTAACCCTTTAGTATTCTTTTTTTTAACTGCGTTAGAGCCGGCGCTCACCATGGAACCGGACGTACTCTTGCCCTTCGGAGGATAATACTCGCCGCTTCAGTGATGGCGCCCGTAAGTATTGCCACTCTGCGGTCAATCTCTGGCTCCTCATCTATCGGGGTCATCTCCTATCCGGATTCCATCCAATTCACTGGAAAATGCTCTTCAGTTCGCCGATCGTGTCACCAAGCCCTTTTTTACTTCTAGGGCACCGCCTACCTCCTCCACCTCACTGAAGGCTATGACCCGGTGGTCGGAGCTCGTGTCTGACCATAGGGTCCAGTCTTCAATACGCTTTGCTATGGGAGCTGTGGCAAGTTTCACATCTATCCAACTCTGGCCCCGCGCTCCAACAAATGTGGGACCAGAGGGCTCGCCATGCATTCTTCTACCAACCTCCCTCTAGCGTCTGTGCGAACATAACTCCAGGCCGTGATCCACGAATTGGTGTCGGAACAGACTATCACGCTTTTATACTTTAGCGCGACAGTCTCCACAGCAGCTATATTACATTCGCCTGTCGTGGCGGCATATATGCTGAAACCAGAACGAAGGCAGCTCAGCCTCACGTGACATAACATGCTGCCTGATCTGCTGTGGTGAATTGCATCAGTTCCATAACGTCGAGGGTAGAGTTAACGATAATAATCACTGCTCTAGGCCTCCTCTCGCTACTGCCTAGACCGACCACCCTCGACGTAGTTCCAAAAACTGTGACCACATTCTTTCGACACCAAGGCTCCTGGAATCGCCAAGATGTCAGCACTTCGGGCGAGACTCCTCAATTCGTCCGCGACCACTCGTCTCGGGCCCATATTATCCAGGTCCTGCGTGCCACAGTAAGGCTCGCCAGTAATCCATTTTCTCTCAGCTTATCTCAGATGAGGAGCTTTTGTGCCTGGTCAGCGCCTTCTGTTCTGATCAGAACACAGCCCTTTTGGGTGATTTTTATTAATTTTATGTCCCCAATGCTCATCAATTCTTCAAGGAGTTCCTTGTATATATCTTTTGCAGTCCACCCCACTACGCTTCCCTTGAGTGTGGCATATGTTGCCGTCTCCTGGAGTTTAAGCGGAATGGCCAAAATGCTCGTAAGGACGCCAGCCAACGTAAGTTTTTTCCTCTCTTTTGGGCCCTCTTCCGGAGGCACATCCTGGACTGGGGTCTTCTTCTTCCTCCTCTTTCTTTGCACGGCTTTTTTCCAGCCTTCGCTTTCCTCATCCTCGCAGTCTGTAGAGGTATCCGATTTAAGGTTCCTTTCCCTACAGAACGGTGTTTCATATTTCCTCCTCTCCTTTACCGGTGTTACGGCGGGTAGGGGTTCAGAAGAAACCTTCGATGGTCTCGTTCCTCCACTGCTCTTCGGTCCTCATTCCCCTTTTCTCTTCCTTTAGCCCTACATTCAGCCATGCGTTCTAAGAGGATGCGGGCTTCTTCGTCGACTTTCCCTTCCAGGTCTTTTATTATGCCAGAAACCTTTTTCAGTTTCGGTGAAACCCATTCTTTTTTCTTCTGATCATAGACCGCTCCTATGGCGTCCCCTATAGCCTCAGCTACCATTGGAGCCACTATCTGGGAGACCTTTTTACCGATGATCTTGTGTAGATCATCGGTATACATGACTTCTATAACCATTTCTGTTACTATTTCCGGGATAATTTCCCTATGGGCTTCCAGTCCAAATATTTCTGGTTCACAAATACGAACAAGGAGGTATTAACATAAATAACAATAAAACTAAATATATGTAAACGGAGAGAGAAGAGAGCACTCACCCAATCCCAGAGAAACTGAAGAGTGTGGATTTTTACCTTGGATCTGTATAACAAAGTGAAGGTATTAAGGAATAAGAAGGGATGCAAACATCGAAAAAAGAATTTGAAGCGGACAAATAATATCTGGTACCATCACTGGTGATGGATTAGAAGGGTATGGGTTTAAAAGGAAAAGGAAAATCCCCTGTTAGATAGAAGGATAGAGAGGCGGAGAATACGAATAGGAGACAGGAGTTTGGTTGAGAAAAGCAGACTGAAAAAAAAAGAAATAATTAAACAATCATAGAAAGTTAGAACAATCATTATTTAATCAAAAGGAAACTATTTCCACTTTTGAAATAAATCCCACACTAAACTGGAAATACTTCAAAGAAGAATAGAACAGGATTATTATTATTTTCGAGGATTAATTATTCAATTTTATAAGAAGAAAATATAATTTTTTTCATAATACTGCATTTTAACAACAAATGTAACATTTTTTAGTAAGTAATGTATGTCGAAAGTTTTTTGTTTTGAATTATTTTTAGTTATATAGTATCTATTCACTTTGAGACGGCAATAGATTTCAATATCGCAATCTTGTTTTTAAATTTATTTATACTAACATGTTCCTGGAGTAATATTTACAATATTTGGAAAATTAAAGAATAAAATAGAAAAAAAATAATTCAAAATCAGTTATCAAACTATAAAAAACAACAGAATAGTATACAAAAATAGTAATTAACGTAAAACTACGGAATTAAAAAAAATTCAATGAAATTTCTTCGATTTTTCTATATATGGGGATAAGATACCCATGTTCCCGTTGGGCGAGAGGAAAAAGATCGTCCGCTAATGGATTAAATAACCCTTTTTACATAACATCATTCAAGCTTATTTTTTATAAACCTTAAATTTAGGTAATTTCATAACTTAAAAATTGATTTAAAATAATAATAGACATTAACAAATGTTAATTCAATTTTGCATATATTTGTTACATAAAACCATTATCCACTTATGTTTTCAATTATAAATAGACCTGTGTTTATATAATAAAATAGGTAGGGTGGACTGGGGTAATTGTGTCCTGAAAATAATATAAATAATATTCATCCATCATTTTAGGACTATAATTTTAGTAATACTCCTTTGTTTATTCTTCTGTTTGTATATATTTTAACAGAGCTTTTTATTTTTATTTTTTTGTATTCATTTATTTAATTTATTTTATTTTAGTATGTATGATCATTCATCACTATTACCTATTGCCCACAACTGTGTGGCAGATTGTAATATCTATCAATAAATAAAAAGTAGTAGTAAAAAAAAAAAAGTAATACTTCTTCTTTCTTATTTTTAGGATCCAACGCGGACTGTATAATAATGATAGGTTTTGCAATTACATTGAATCTTCCTTGATTTATTTATTTTTTTAATGACCTACATGATACACATTTCCACGGTAAATTAGGACAAATGTGTAAATAATCTTCTCATAACATAAAAATCATATACTTGTTAAAAATCACGAAATATTTATTTTAATAAGAAAATATTTAATTAAATAATGATCCAATCCTAGTTATAACTTTCTGGAGGTCTATGACCTAACAAATCTGTAAGGTTCATGTAACTGTAAGAACTTTAGTAGTAAAACGTGTTGTTGAAGTTTAGGTTCATCATAATTAACACATCAAATGTAGATTTCGAGAGAAGAGAGTGATCGTTGGAACACTTGGAAAATTAAAACATTCAATTATTCACTGTTCTCTATTAGTAGGATAATAATGGTACTTCTATAGCAATAGTGATAGCTTCTAAGAGCAGTTTTCACCATTTAGAGAGCAGAAGCTTTTGAATTAAAGAGTTACTTGAATATTGTATGGCGTTAAGCCGGACGATCTTTCAGGTTCGGCACGCAATGAAAGCTTACGACTGAAGCATAGGATCCATAGTTTAAAAATTTTGAGTTATTATTACTTTTGGACCATATAAAGAATCTATAAAAAAAATAAATATTTTTATAATAATTTACAGTAAATCAAGAATAATTCAAAAATGCAGTGCCTCGAATTTAAACATCAATTAAAATAAGACTACAGGTCAATTATATCAGTGTATTTACAATGCTTAGCCAGGTTTACTTATGACACAATAGAAGAAATTTAGACCGTCCTTTACTTTTTATTATTTTGTTTATAAAGAACAATATATTTCTGTTGCAGTTAAGTAATAATAAATAATGCATAGCTATGTTAAGGTTTAATTTGCCATAATAGTATTTTTAAAACGCCGTGATATATTTAGTAATAAATTTCATTACTCATTACTAACACATAGAAACATTATACAGTCATAATACAATCTTTATCCTTGATCAAAAAATTTGCCTCTTTCCGTCAATCCAGGAATTGTACAACACCGATATCCAGGCGCTTGTATGTTCTTACTGGCTACTACATTCCATTTACACTAATTTCATTTAAAAAAGTATCAAAATAAAAATAAGTGTATGGAAACGTAAATGCGAGCGAATTAGGCGGAAGGTGATAAAAATTCAAAGAAATAAAAGTCCACGACCAATAAATGTCATTGAAGTAAGTGGTAGGTGATAAAAGTTCAAAGAATTAATTGTCCATTACCAATAAATTCAACTGAATTTGGCAAGGTTGTTTAATTAATTAAAACACGAAGAGCGGGATATTTATCTGTAAGCAATTCCAAAAGGATGCTAGCTGAGCACAAACGTGTGGATGCTGCCCAACTCTCATTTGTGGCCAGAAACCGTGAACCAACGGGTCCGTCACTAATTCAGGCCCACTTGTACCAACTAGTCCAAATTACTACTCATTCACACGCTTGCGCATTCCTGAGTTTACAATACTTTAGTAAACCTATAGAGGTACCCTAAGATACTACCACAGCACAAATGTTAAGTCCTGCAAGCTTCTACAGGTCAGTATTGCAGCCATAATACATAACATTCAGGTCAAAAACTTCTACCACGCTTAACACGGATCATTTATTGTCTCTTTTTTGCAAAATAATTACAAAAGATTTTTGTTAGTTTTAAATGAGTTCAAATACATACGAAATTATAAAACCCAAAACATTTTTTTTAGGCAATCCAGGGCGAAAGTGAGATCTGCCTAGCTATCTATAGGTAACCAACCTATCACTAACCATCGTAGGGGGTCGGGTTTCTCATTTTGTAGGATCGCTTAATGAACAAAGTCAACGCCCAACCCGGAGTCGAACCGGCGACACCTGCAGATCTCAGAACGATAGACTTTCACCTAACCCTTGAGCTACGGGTGACCCTATCACCGTCCCTTGAAACCCTTGTATACGAATTTTGGCGTGAATCTAAAATTTAAAATTTTTGTATTTTTTTGAAAATTTTTAGCAATGTTCTGCGAGAAAAAATTTCTCATAAAGAAGATTCCTTACTCCTGACATTAAATTCAAATCCGACTTTACAATAATTATTGGAAAGATGAATTTCGCCTGTTCCAATCTATACCAATAATAACAAAAAAATAAAAAAGGCTTAACGAACCCGAAGGTTCGATGCCGATACCACCAAACGCTCTCTGCATACATTCTTCCAGTGATCCCCCTCCAAACCCAATTCCACTAAATCTGTTTTAACACAATCCTTCCATCTTCGTTTCGGTCTACCTCTCGGACGTTTATCCCTTGGTTCAGTGTTTATTACCATTTTAGGGATCCCCTCGTTACTAAGCCCTACAAACTTACATGCCCATCTTATACGCCGTAATATATACCAATACCTTTTATATTTTATAATAGAAAAAGTAATTAAAATTTTCTATAAGAATATAAAAACATCTTAAATGTTTTATTTTATATCTCTAGTTCTAATTAGTTTACATAGGTCTGGTTTGTATTATTCTGTGCCGTTTAGAAGGCCCTAAACCACTTTGACGTTTCAAATAGATTGCTTCACTTGAATTGAAGATTTTGTAATTTCGAAAAAAAATTGGCAACAATTTTGAGTTAAAAAATATTTTTTTCATTTACTCTAAAAATTCGTATTTACGTTTTTGGCTGGTAGGTTTAAAAACGGATTATTATCTTTATTTCTCCCAAAAAATTTTTTATGTGCTCTTATTTAAATATAGGAAGTAGGGTTGTGATAACTCTATCGTTTTGTTTTCTGGTGAAGAAAAACTAACAAATATATTCAATTATTTTAAATGTATAAAACATCACAAAAACCAAAAGCCGCTTCTTGTAAAGTAGGCCAAACTCAAAAACAAAGCATATTAAAAGAAATCACAAAAGAGAAATTTCCGACAAAACAAAATATTAAACAAAAATATGCACAAAGTCAAATTAGAAAAATTACAAAAAAAAAAAAAAAAAAAAAAATGATCCTAAATTTCTACTATCCACTCCATTTACACACTTATTATTCACCACTTACACTATTCACCGTATCTTTCACCAACTTACTACATACAATATTCCGTAGTTATGTACATCCTAGAGGAATAAAACAAATAAATAAAATATGTACAAAAATAACAAAAAGAAAAACTTCTGCGTCGGTTTTGCCGAGAAGGCATCCCCGGTGCCTACGGAGCTTCTATCGCAGGGAACCTTAGCGGTTCAGCATGAACCGCACGCTTCTTCGGGATTTGTTACTCCTGTTGGATCCGAAACGGTGATATACAACCGTTCCGATTTTGACCTTCCACATCATGCCTCGGAGGTTCAAATTTCACCGCGCGATCCGTCGAGCTTTCTCCTGCTCGATGCGCTGTCTGGTTTTATCCCATAACTTGCGCATGAGCATCCCATGGCTAATAATTTCCCCCTCTACCTCTGCCGTGTCCATGAAATTTCTGCGTCGCCTTTGGAGACCAAAGAGAACCTCGAACGGCGAGAACCCCGTGGTGGAGTGAATCGAATGGTTATACGGGCCATCGCTCGGACCGTCGCCTCGTCTGGTTCCAGCCCCTTGTCCGCATGATAGACCCTCCAATGGCCGCTTAGAGTGCTATGTAATCTTTCCACACCCCCTCTACTCTTAGGATGACCGGGAGTGTTAATATGCCATTCTACTCCTAGGGTCCTCATTTTCTCTCGTATAGCGGCATTGTCGAATTACCTACCCCCGTCGCACAGTGTGTCGTTTCACGAATCTAGCTGGACAAAATTATTTTTCGTACATTTTACATCTGTATCGACCAATTTAGACATGTAATTATAAAATAAAACCATTTTATTAATTAAAAATTTAATCAATGAGGATTGCCAGGAGAATAAGTGGAAAACTTAAAAACAAAATTATATCTTTATTTGATGCACAACAAAATTATATCTTAGATACTAAAATAGTACAAATAAACAATTATTAATTTTTTGTTTTATCTTTTATTTTAACAATGATAATAGTTACACTTTTAATAATTGTTATTTCTTCAAATAAAACAAAAATATGAAATTGAACACATACCTATAATCAAATTTCAAACTAAACTAACTTCTATGGGGGATTTTTTTTTTTTTTTGAGAACGCCAATAATTTGTAAAATTTAATTACATTAAAACTTTAAATAAAAAGTTGATGTCAAAGAAAAAAGTCAAGTGAAAAATGGTACGAAAGACTAAAAATAGAATAAATAATCTAAAACCATTAAATCAAACTGATTCGTCTGATGAAGATGAGTCAGATAGTTTTTCTTCGTTTTGAAGCAGATTTGACAAAGGTCGAGGCTCTACTGTAGGAGCTATAATCAACTTTAAAACCTCTGTGCACAATTGACCCTTCTTCTTTTTGGGAATTTCCCTAAGGCTATTGATCAGTGGATCAGATGTTATGTGATGCTACGTGACTTAACGAGGTCCTCAACTATAGGTTTTTTTGTTTTATACGATGCCTCGTCAAAATCTTTCCGTGGTCTTCCTACTTTAGTGGAACCTTGAAATGAAGTGGAAGGTCGCGGCACAGTGCGTCGAACCTCGAATTTGATCTCTTTATCCAACCAATTTTCATTATTTTCAAAAAAACGCTGCTTTGATTTTCCCGCAGCAACCCATTTATCAAAAACTTTGGAGGTATAGCTCGCCAACCTCATTTTAATTTGCCTTTCAGAGTCGCTAGTAAGGTTTTCAAAATCAAATTTGGACAAAAGGAACTTAAAGAGGAAAGAGTTTCTATCTTCCCTTTGGGTGCTTCAACCATTCTTCAAAAATTTTGGATTTTCCCTTCTATTACCCGAAGGGTGACAGCTTTCTCCTTCATCTCGTGGGCTCGTCTTGCGGCTGTGTGGTGTAATAGTATTTGGGTATCCTGGTCCACTTTGCCCTCCAGGTCACCAATTAGACCTGACATCATTTTGAATGTGGGGGAGACCCACTCCTTTTTCCTTTGATCGTACACAGCTCCTATGGCGTCTCCTATGGCCTCTGCCAACATAGGAGTTACGATCTCCGATACTTTTTTCCCAACTTTACGGTGAAGTTCGTCGGTATTTACAGTTTCATTATCTATTTCACCGACTATCTCTGGGATGATGTCCCACTGGGCCTCCAACCCTGTTATAATATTGCATAGTTCCCTGGTCTACGTGTTAATATATTTCTGGCATTCAGCTGTGGTTTTTTTTCTTTCTAAATACTTGCGGACCAGGTCTTGTATTCTACTGACTCTTTCACTGGGCTTTTCTGCTTCTGGGGACTCTGGAGGGGTTTCTTTCTCCCCACGTGCTCTTTTTCTTCTTGATCTCCTGTGTTTCGGGCTCGTTTTACTATTTCTACTGTCAGGCCCTGAGTCTCTGTTCGCCTCACTGCCACTTCCCGCCGGCCTTGGATTACCCTCCGCCATTTTGTATTCCCCATCAAGTTGGGATTTTATTGTCTTTGGTAATGGTTTTTCACTACCCCCACTCTTATCCGATACTTCAATTCCTTTTTTTATTTTTTTTCCTAATTTTCTGGATTGGTTGAAATTTTGGAATTATAGTCCCCACAACAGATAACGAATTTTACAACAACAACCTCCTGTCCACATACACCTAGGTCAAACAATAATAACTAAAACAATAACAAAACACTAAACCTGGTACCACGGGTGGTGAACACAAAAAATATTACCAAACAGGTTATCTCCTGTTCTCTAGTAGTCCCGACTCGCACTGGTGTCCCTCGGGACTCAACCACTCACACCCACTCCCCCCAGCACGCACTAGTATACGGAACGGTGGAAAAAAGCGTCTTACCTGCTCGAGGTCTGATTGCAGACTGAGCTCTGAAAAGGCGATCTAAGGTGGGGGTAATCCTTAAGAGAGCATCAACGTAGGTCCTTCCTCATCGACGGTCGGAGCACTACTCGAAGCGTCATTCAGTGCGCGGCATACTGGTCTTCTCGTACCCCTGGATCTGAACATATGGAGTTAATGGAGCTCTGTCCGTATTTCGCGTATTCCACCTTCATCAGTCCGGAGGTCCTTGTTTTCCATTCAATTTGATATTTCTTATCATTAATGATTTCCTCTATTTCGGGTGGCCTGTCCACGGTAGAGCTTTCGTCTCCCGATGTCGGATTTTCCTCTTCGTTTGCCTGTATATTGGAAGGCCCTCCCTCTCCTGGCGTCCATTCTCGAAGGAATTCCCTAACGTCCACTGTCATTTCACCTTGTTCCTCCACAACCTCATTAATGTTAATTGCACGAGAGAGCCAGTCCGCCATTACTTTTTCCTTACCTGGTTTATAGACAATGTCCATATTGAATTCACTGAGAAGTTCTTTCACGCGCGCTAACTCTTTCCGTTTTCTAACCCACTGAAGAGGCCGGTGATGTATGTGAACTTTAAATTGCCTCCCAAACACATAGGGTCTGAAGTGCTCCACCGCCCAAACGATTGCTACTAGTTCTCGTTCGAGAGCACTGTACCGCGATTCGGCGTCCTTTAACCTGCTGCCGTTCGTCACGGGGCACTCTCCTCCCTCGCTTTCGGTGACAACACCGCCCCAATACATATTCACTAGCGTCAGTTGTTATTATGAACGACTTGCTAAAGTCCGGAAATACGAATACCGGTTGTTGTTGTACCCTCATGATGAACTTCCTAATATTGCTTTCCATAGCCGGTATCGCCACTAACCTAGTGCCCTTCTTTAACAAATTAATGAGGGGGACCAAGTGTTAGCATTTCTGGTATAAATCTTCTGTAGTAATTGAGAGCCCCTAGTAACCGCCTAATTCCTTTCACGTCCCTAGGTACCGCTATATTGTGGAGGGCCTCTACCTTGCGCGCGTCTGGTTGCACCTCCATACTTGAAATCGTGTGTCCCAGAAAGCTAATTTATTCTTACCCTTACACCGAATTCTCCTGTGATTGCTTGAGGCCAAATTTCCTAATTCTTTAAAATACGGTTCTCAAATGGGCTTCATGAACGATCAGAACGAACATGCTAAAAACGATCATGTCATCCATGTACACCTGGCACATGGCTTCATCTACTCCTCGGAGGAACTCGTCCATTAGACGCTGAAAAGTGATTGGGGCATTCTTTAGTCTGATAGGCATCCTAGTAAACTCATAATGGCCTCAAATGAGAATGCCATTTTTGCCTGGTCCTTCGGATACATTTTAATCTAGTGATATCCGGCTTTGAAGTCGGGAATGCTAAATATGGTTGGCGCGCCCAATCTTTGCTCTAAACGTGGAATGGGATACCTTTCGTCGACCGTGTTCTCGTTCAACTTACGTTAGTCAATCACGACCCGGTATTTTTCCTTGTGATCTCTAGGTGCCGCCGATTGATAATTATTCCCTGTTTTTTTAACTCTCCAAACCACCGTTCTTTCACATAAGTTATTCTCTCTTGTTTTAAGGGTATCTCATGCACTGTCTCTCCTGTTGCACCCAACACCTCTCCTTCTCTAAAAACAATATCCGCGTATTCGCGCATGATACCGTTTATACAGTACTCCTCGTGGCTTATCACCCCCCCCTCTTTTCTCCTATTATAATAATCTATCACCCATCTTTATTTTTAATCCGCACTTCCATCTTTTCGCTTAGCTTGTCAGCGATACGGTTATACTTCGCTAGCAGCTCACAAGCATACTGCCCACTCGAATCCCTAAACATCATGAAAATGTCTTCCTCTGGAGCCCATCATCCTCCTCCGAATGATTTTTTCAACATTTGACTACGACCCAGGGTGTCTCCTCATCTACCTGGATCTGATTAAGGATGTTGCGTTTCACCCTACAGACGACCGCTGCTCTCAACACTTCGGCGTCATCACTTTCAAGTAGGTTTTCATTCGTCTTCGCTATGATTTGGGCTATTAATCTATCGCCTCCTTTAAGGAAATGATTCAATTCCCCCTTCTCCCTAGTGAATCGCTCCAAATCTGAAACAGCTATTCTCAGGTCTTGAGCCATTGCCATGCGGACCTTGACCCATTCTAGGGTGGTCGCGTGAGTTCCTGCCAACGAGACTTCCGGTAGTGGGGCAAGCTCCGGCTGGGGTGGCGGGTTGATTGCCTCTTGAGGTGGTTGTTTTCCCTTTTTGAAATTGTCAAGGCTCAGCACAGGCGCTCTTATAGTACAAGAGCCCAAGAGGAGAAAAAAGGCAGTTATCTCACCCTAATTTTTTATTACTTTCATGAAAACTATGTATAATTACTAGTAAAAATTCATGAGCCTGCCAAGTATAGGTAGGTGGTATAAAAAATGGCGGCTGTTTTAAAGCGATAAAAAAAACTAATTTTTCATTCGGAGCTCTATATCTCAAAAAGTAGAAACAACACAAGAAAACCTAAGAGAATGTCATTTAAAGAAGGGCTAATTTGCTAAAATATGAGTCCTAATAGAGGTATTTACGTTAAATAGTTTTCGAGATATAGCTTTTTAAAAATCAACATTTCTTAAAAATTTTGTATGGGATGTACTGAAAGATCAGTAGTTAGTGAATTTATTTTGAAAAATCTATATCTCAAAAACTATTAGACGTACAGATGTCTATTAGCACTCAAATTAAAGCTAGTTTAATGAGTTATATAGTAGTTTATGACCTTTATCTTCGTAACAGCAGTAGTTTTCATGACATTAGCTAAAATAAATTGATTTGTATTTGTTCGGACAAATTTCCATTTGCCAAATTTATATTCATATGTGAATATCATAAAAACTATTACCCCTACGAAGATAAGTGTCATAAACTACTTTATAGTAAGTTAAATTTTCTTTATTTTGAATGTTGGCAGACATATGGATCTAGAGATATATTTTTTCAAAAATCCAACATTTTATACGAACAACTATAAATTAACATTTTGTGAGTTTATTTTGTCAAATATCATAGAAACTACTACTCCTACAAAGATAAACATAATTATTGTATTAAATTTAACTAGCTTTAATTTGAGCGCTGGCAAACATCTGTACGTCCATTGGTTTCAGAAATGAAGTTTTTCATAAATCAAACTTATTGCCGGAACAACTATAAATCAATTTATTTTAGCAAATATCGTAAAAACTACTATTCCTACGAAGGTAAAGGTTATAACCTTCTTTATAGTCCATTAAACTAGCTTTAATTTGAGTGCTAATAGACATCTCTACGGCACATAGTTCCTGAGATATAGATTTCTGAAAATAAATTAACTAACTACAAATCTTTCAGTCGATTTTTAAGAAATGTTGCTTTTTAAAAAGCTATATCTCGAGATCTGTTGGACGTAAATAGCTCTTGCAGCAAATTTACTCTTCTTTAAATAATGTTCTCTTAGATTTTCTATTGTTGTGGTAGTTTTTAAGATATAGAGCACCGAATGAAAAGTCAATGTTTTTAAAGGTTTTGAAACAGCCACCATTTTTAATACCCCTACCTATACTTGACAGACCCATAAATTTTGACTAGTAATTATACCTAGATTTCATTGAAGTAATCAAAAACTGGGTTGAGATAACTGACTTTTTTTATTCCCGGCTCTTGTACTATTATTATGCTGTTAGCCATAATTAAAAAGGCCGATCAAAAAAAAAAAAATAATAATAGTAATACTAACGAAAAATTTCGACTGAATAAAAAAAATTAGACTGAAAAAATACAGGCTTCTTCTTGCGATTAAAGTTGGTTCGGTAATGCGTGATCCCGGGTTTCGGCACCTGATTCGTGATAGTGGGTTCTGAACTCAAAGAAAAGGAAAAAGGGACGAGAAAAGACACTCACGGTTGCTGATCATAGACTGCTGTATTCTGTTTAGTAATCCTATATTTATACACTAAAGAGCTGTTGATAGAGGGAGTTAGGTATTAAGATTAATATTTCATACCCTGTAAATATAACTTGTATATATATATATATAAGTTAAGTATTGGCGAAAGCAAAATGTCAAAAAAGAGAAGAAGGAATAAGATCTAACACTCTTGAACTGCTGTAAAACAATATCTTTATTGGGTTCGGTACATCTCTTTATATACATGCGATCAACTGATCTCCTCAGTCAGCTGACATCAAAGTAATAGCTGACTAAGGCTGTAACTCCCCCCCACCAGTTTACGAACAATCCTCGTAAACTTCAACTATACACTAAATTAATATAAAATACAACAAAAATAACTATTTACAATAAAGAAAGCAAAAGACAGACACTCCTCATAATCGCTTATTACGAACTAAAAGTAAAGCAAAATAAAATCATGAATTTATACAATTAAAATTTTAAAAAATGCAACGTAATTTATTCAGTACATCGCTATAATCAAAGATAAATTTTAAAAAAATAATTACCTCTTAAGAAAAGATAACACAACAGAAAGTTGAAATGAGGACACTCCGGATTACTCTTGCGCAGGTGTTTCGGTAAGTGGGACTTTAAGTTGTTGAATATTAACGGTCCTGCGCTTTTTGGGTTCTCTAATACTCTCAATAGTTACTTAGTATTATGTTCTCTTATTATTATCACCCTGAATGGTCCCTCGTATCGCTGTATCTCCTAACCCCTGTTTGATCCCAACTTTCTATATACAATTGTCCTAATTTTTAACACTTCCTTGCTATCAGTGAGGTTTAAATTCTCCCGAGCTACTCTCCTGGCTTTTTCCCATAGCTTTTTCCTAGTGACATGATTGTTACTTATCTCATCACCGTCCGCCGCCGTGCTCTTGTAATCTCGCCGGATTCCATAAAGCCCGAAAAGGATCTCAAACGGCAAAAACCCCGTAATGGTGTGCACCGAATGATTGTATGCCGCAATCGCCTTTGGCATTGCCACGTCCGGTTCCAGCCCTTGGTCTGCCTGGTACAATCGAAGGTGATCGCTCAGCGTCCCGTGAATCCGCTCTACGCCTCCTCTACTTTTGGGGTTCCTGGCGTGTTGAGGTGTCATATGACATCTAGGTCCTTCATTTCCTTTCGTATCAAAAAGTTGTCAAATTCTCTTCCACCATCCGATGAGATGCGTTCGGGAACTCCGTAGAACTGAAACCACAAACGGAAAGCTGCCAATACTGCTTCCAAAGACCTATCTTGCACCTGGTGCGCCATTGCAGCTTTACTGAAGAGGTCAATCATGGTCACCCATTTGTACTTCTTCCATGTAAATGTGTCGATTTGTAAATAATGAAGTGGTGCATCTGTGGTAGGTGTCTTTTCCTGTCTTCCTTTAGGCGGATGTGTGTCGCACTTAGTGCGTAAACAAACCTCGCAGCTTCCTACAACCTCTGATATAGTCTTCCTCATTCCCCACCAAAAGTATCTTCTCTTTAACGATTGCATAGTCTCATGGATTCCCCGATGATTTGTCTTTCCCTGATGATACGCTAAGGTGACTTCTCTTTGTTATTCTTCTTCCAGAAGGGTTTCCACCATCAATTTACAACGGATGTATGTCCTGTCCATTCCAATCTGTTCATCACGCCATAGCCGCTTGATCTTATCCCAAACGGTTTCGTTGCCAACATACAGGTGATGTTTTTATCCAGGCTTCGAATAATTCTTTCAAAATTCTACAGATCTGGTCATTCTTCACGCCTGGTTCCGACCAGATCGTCGTTATTTTACTTCTCCCGTATTCACTATGTTTAATTTTGGTCACTCCGGTGGTTTTGGTCTTTCAAATAATTTGTCTCTTCTTGTCATTAATTATTTCCTCAATATCCCCTGGTCTTTTTCAGCCAAACTCTCGTTATTCGAAGATTCTTCCCTACCATCTTCTTCCTGGTCTTCATCTCTGGGCGTCCATTCCCTCATTATACCGGATGCTTCCCCGTTTTCTTGTTCCACGGCGTTCGTGGTTATGGCTCGAGACAACCAATCGGCCACCACATTTTCTTTG
>NW_027110060.1:0-4359 GCF_000696795.3 Halyomorpha halys | reverse complement strand
AACTGCTTCGAATCGAATTTAAAGCGGTCTTCCATCGTATTGCTAGGTTTGAGTGTGTACTATATATATATATATATATATATATATATATATATAGATTGAATGAAAACATTAAAAAGTTTGATATCAATTAAATTATAATTATACATTTACATTACTGTTATAATTTGTATGGCTTTCAAACAACTTGTATAACAAAATCTTTAAAAATATAATCACAAATATAATGCTCAGCATGCCCATTTCTTTGTCAATAATTGTTGGATTACAATGATTGTTTTTTTATTTTGTAGCGACTTTATTGTCCTATTCACACAGCAGCTTTAAAACCAGTTCAATTTATAACTGAATAAATCTAGGATTTTAATAGCTAAGAAACTTCCTAGGACGACACCAACCATTTTGGAAAAAACAGCGTGTAAATAGATTAAGAACTTTTGCAGATGTTAGATAAGTAATAAAACCAACATTAAATTTGTATTTGATTCTATTAACATTTGTATAGATTAAGTGATCCCATTATCCATCATATTGTCTTATATACATTATATAAAATGAATACATTTTAAGTTATGCACAAATAATGTATAATTTAGATCATAACGTTTTTTTTTAAACCAGGATTTCATTGGTTGAGAACCTTCCCAGGACAACACCAAACATTTCGAAAAAAACAAAACAAAAAAATATTGTGTAAATAGGTTTACAACTTTCACTTATCTTCAAGCAACCAACAATTTTTTTTAATATAGATTAGTCTAATAAATTAAGCTTTATTATGTATTAATATACATCTCATCTATATATTAAATTTTGAATTGAATTTTAATATTTTTCCGGTATATGGTTTATTATTGATTTATATTGGTGATTGTTTTTTTTTTTTCTACAAGTTCTGGATTGATCGGCGATTCATCGGTCCTGACTTCTACGGATATGCGGGATTCTACTATATACTACATGGAAGGTCGATGAATACATCTAACCAACTTTAAGGGAATTATAATTCTATTTATTGCTACTGTAAACAAAATATAAGAATTTAATCTAACACTTGATACAATTATATGAAAGCCAATGGAAAATATTCATAATGCAGTTCCAATATATTTTCCACAAAATATATAAATTTTGAATTTTGTGAGGAGAGGCAATAATATATTCCATTTATGTTGGAAAATCATCTCAACAAAGCAAACTGGCTACAGCGTATCAAACGTCCCATGATAATTCTGAAGGGGGGGGGGGAGGGGAGTATTCTGTTTGCGAGGTTGAAAGTTGAACACACACCCTAATCACCTTCCTTACGTGTCTTTTTTCCTTTTTTTATATACTCCCATGAATTAAACATTTCCAATAAATTTTCTTTATTTTTGTATTTCTGTTTGATTTACGTTGATAAGCAGCCAATAACGGTTGAAACGAATGCCCAATCAGAAAAACGAAAAGGAAGGCCCTTTTCAGTTAAATATTAACATAGGGGCGTTAAATCTCTAATTAAGGCATTGATTTAATTAAGTAAAAAGAAAGTTTTTTTTCAAACATTTTAATTTCATAGAGGTTTGTAGCTTGTTAAGTAACTTAAGTAATTGCAACAAAAAAAAAAAAAAAATAGCGATCAGATTGTAGAATAGTTTTACATCATTATACTGCCATTTAATTCGTTATTATTTAAAATAATAATTCCTCTAATGATATTATGAATGGTCTAAAGAAATCTTTCTCAACACAGGATTCGTGACTTTAAAGATCCGTTGTTTTTTTTTTTTTAATTCCTAGTTTTTAATAAAAGATGACGAGGAATGTAAAATAAAATTTTAAATGTTTGTTATTATATTTTATTTTTTTATACATCTTTTTTTTTTTCAGAAAATTGGTTAACTAAAATTCAAAATAATACTAAATGTCAATTGTTTTAGCCGCAATATTGAAAAGAAGTCCAAATGATATCTTATACACCTCATGAGCAGATAAACTACAACATAATGTTAAACTTTATTTAACGTAAAACAACGTACACCCATGTTTATACAATGTGCAATATATTTCATACCGGATCCTAAAAATAATTTTCATTGAATGTTTCTATGAAATTAAGGGACACAGCTTATATACGGAGAGCTCTGTCAAGAAAGTTTATACTAGAAAATTATAAAAAAATGATTTTTTAGCTTAAATACATTAATTCAATTTGCAAGTATCATTTCAACTTTTACAGAGTGGTAGTCCTGAATGTTCGACCGGGAGTTTACATATGGAATATAAAACCTAGAATAAATTAATTTTTTTTAATGATCTATATTAAGACATTGAGGATTAGAAAGAGGCTTGGAAGGGGGGAAAGGGGGAAGGAAAGTTACCGCCGGAGTCCCAGTCACGTAAACCAATTTCCGCAAGGCTGATTCAATTGTGAATTATCAGTTATTAAATTTATATTTTATTTTTGAGAGCGGGAAATCTCGCCACGACTTTGAAAAACGAATATTTACGTCTTCTTCGACGAAGGAACCCATTCGGATTTACCTGCCATCTGAAAATACTCAAATAATGAAAATTAAAAAAGATGTGCCCACCGCATAATCACGTAACTTAATACAATTTTTTTTTCCAAGCAAATACTAATTGCAACAACTTGTAAAGCCCTGCGACAATTAAATATTATTGTCTTAAATTTTGTTTTTATTTGCCTTTTCCATGCTGAAATATCACAACCTGCTCGACTACGGCTTGCCCCCCTCCTAGTTTTGATCGCCATTGGGGTTACTTGAAATCTATGTGATTCTATTGGATCCCTTTCCTGTAGATTTGATTCATAAATAAATATCTATTGTTGTCTTGGCAACTATCTAAGCACACAAACATTTGTTTGTTCATATATTGGTATGTGAATGTAATATGAAAATTGCAATTTACTAAAAGATTTAGCATTAGATATAAAAAGCAAGTGCAATAGCTGGTTTAAACAATGGCTGAAATTAGCTGATAATTTTATAAGGATTTTGAATATGCGAAAGATGGAAAAGTCAAATGCAAACTGCAATTGGTAAGCTAAAGTAAATTAAAAAAAAATGATAAATTTAATGAGCGCTGAGAATCATTTGAAGTATAAAAACTCGACACTGATTATCTATGCATAATTTCATTCTATTGAATGAATTCGATGTTTAAGACCAGAGGTGATCGATCTTTAATTTAAACTGTAAAACATAATTGAAGCATAATATATATGCATTTTCTATATGCAATTGTAAGAAAGATGAAAACATGCTTCCTTTAATAGGCAAGTGTTCCGTTTTTAAGTCATAAAAAAAATATTGAATATTGATATAAATAATAATAAATATAAAATATTGATTTTGAATAAAATCGATGAATCCATGAGCAATGAATTGGTCCTTAATATCAGACAGGTTGTATCCTCCTCGTTGAAATTGAGTAGCCGGACTTCAATATGCCCAATTATCAAAAACTCTTCCTGTAAAGTATCTTTTATTTTATAATTTGAAAAAATAAACAGTTTTTATTGTTAGCAATAATATACAATCTAAACATACAAAATAATAAAGAATTTTATGAATAATTAAAAGAGGCAAAAAATAGATAAATCCCATTTGTACGGGAAATGCCGAGACCGCACGATCTTTCCCACTCGCTTGACTGCTTCGTTATCTTTTGTTAAACTGTTGCATTCTTGGCAGGGACAAAATTTATATCTGTTATTCTCGTCTCTAAAAACCCTAAAATACGATATCTTATAGCAACAGAACAATAAAATCGGTAAGTTGGATATGTCAATTTTAGCGAAAAAGTAACATCCCAGGCATACACGTTACTGAACCAAAATACATAAAATCAATTCCATAAAAAGCTCCTTCATTTTTGAGATTGGCTGGCCACATACACGAAAGTTAACTTTAAAACGAGATAAAATTTCCATTAAACTCAAAATCAAAATTTTTCATGAATGCAATACTCCCTCATACTCTGGACATTTCATAAAGAAGGAACTAAAAGTAAACAATTTATACAATAGTTAATCTTTTGAATATCTTTTTTTTTTTTTATCAGGTTTCATAATAAGAGAATTGTCATTTTCGAGTATAATATTATTAAAATATGAGTGAATGCAGTATTACTACTGATTTATAAATTATATTTAGAATTAAACTTTAATTGAGAAATAACTGAGGTTCCTGAATGAATAATATTGTCAATTTCGATATTGGCAGTGCTTATTTAAAAATTAATGCCGTTAAAACCCAACAATAAGTGCCAAATCAGCTCTCGTCTACCATTTTTAAAGATCTTATATAACTTCTTAAAAATCATTCAAGAGGAAATAAAAAAATAAAAATAAAC
>NW_027110059.1:376180-388495 GCF_000696795.3 Halyomorpha halys | reverse complement strand
ATATATATATAGAGAGAGAGAGAGAGAGAGAACTTTTGTCCAAAAAATATTGAAGCAGTCTTCCTTATGCACCAACGTAATAACCACAAGCAGAATATCATTAAATGATACAGACAGGAAGTGATTCTAATTTAAAAATGAAATAAAATGGCCCTAATTGAAATAATAAATATTCGTACGCTTTCTTTCCCATTGCGGGCTTGAAAAGCTGCAATGGTGTTTTAATTCATATTTGCTGTGGGAAACTGCTTAGTAATTGCTCCCCATCATCTTTCCCAGAATGATTTGTGCAGTGAGCAATATAAGCTTCATTTGCCTTCATTGCTATAATAAATAAAAGAACCTAAGGTGGTGTAACTAACGTTTTATGGGTAAGTTCCCTACATAATAATGAGTTACTGTCTCGGATAAACAGTATGGAAAATTGCTGGTTAGGCACCGGCGGATGTAGACTTCGCAGTAATCTTGAGCACGTTAACAGCAACATAAACGCTTAAAGCACCACAGAGAATGCTACAGAATCCCTTTCATACTGTAAATGGATTTCTGCAATCATTAACTGAGTTGTCGAAGCTTTTATAGGTTTGTGTAAATTAAAAAATATATATATATAATTTTTTTGTTTAAAAAATAGTCACAGTTTTTTCTGTTTGTCTTGAAGAATGTATTTTGTTTTAACCCTGATTATTAAGCCTATAAATTGATTGCGCTCCTGTTAATGAAGCTTCAGAACTTGAATATGGATATGCTATTTTATTTCATTAATAATTATTTATATCCATGAATTCTGTATCTTTTCGATCACATTTTTGGAAATCTAAAATTTTGACTTTTTTTCTTTTTTTTTTTTTTTATTGCTCTTTTAAGATTATATATCCCTGATCAGTCTAAAGACTCATTTTAGAGATCATCTATTGCCTTTTTAGACTTTTATTGGACCAATTTTATCAATGAGGCATTTTTTTATTACAATTTCACTGAAACTGGTTATGAAAGATATTTTAGTATATATGGAAGATTTTTATTTTTGTTCAGTTACTGGCTCAGTGAAGCCTATTTAATGAAGATCTCTCACTTGAAAGGACACTTTTATTTGTAAAAATAGATAAACATATTAATGATTATTCAAAATAAATATACAGCACTGTTGCAAATGTTTTCGAAACTTCTTTTCAGGAAACCATCTAGACATAGGATGCGGACTAAAAAAATAACCTGAAAATGTTTTATAATGTTTAATGCATTCAGTAATATTCATTCTTCTTCTACAGAAATAAAAATAATATTTGGCGCACAATGACCTTGAAATATTTATATAACATAGACATTTATTTTTCACTGGAACGAACACGTCCAATTTTTTAGTGAGTAGAATCACTGAAGAAAAATTGATTAAAATCTGTAACCTCTTCACCATGCGCTTCACATGTGAGTTGTTTTTCATTAACATTCGTGTCATTTGTTTTTTGATTTTTGAGAAAATTTTGCACTTTGCACAATTTATGTTGCCAATTCATTATAATTATGTATACGTAAATAATTAACTAAATAAAACAATTGATTTAATACCTTCAATTGTGTTCATTTAATCTTTATACATTCCCAAGTCTCCATATACTCTCAAAATGCAAGTATTGTCGGGTCAGCCTAAGACTCTAATATATGTAACATATTAAATGGAGGTAGTTCCTGTTTTTATGATTTTTTTTTATGTATGTGTAATAATGTATAAGTAATTTATGTACTTATATGTAAAAAGTAGCATGAATTGGAGCAATTGCGTCCCAAAAACGCAATAGGTGATCTTCAACCTTCATTTATAAGACAGTAATTTTAAATATACTTACCATTTATAATACCAATTACATAAAGGATAAAAGATTTTCCAAGCACTTTGATTTTCTTTTTCCTTTTTTGAACGATTTTCGTTTTAAACATTTTTCCAGTCAATTTGTGAAAATGTGTAAGTGGTCTTTAATTCTCATAATATTCAGCCATTTATTATAAGGAGGGAAGGATAAATGTAGGAAAATAAAATACTGGTAATAAAAAATGGCTAAAACAAGAATTTTATATTTTACTTTAAAATAGTATTTTTATTGAGTATCAGTGAATTCAAAGTCAAAATAATATCTTAGGAATACATTGGTACACTTTACACCCATCTGACTAAATAAAACTAAGAAATATTTATGTACCAAAATGAACTAAAGGTAAGAAACACATTTAAAATAATGGAGACCATGCAAATAATTGACAATACCTATTTGAGGCTAGAGTAGAACATAAAAGTTGCTCGGACATGTATACGCTTCCGTACAATGCAAAACATGAAAGTGCTTTCCACTCGTAAGCTAATTGACAACACTATTCTTACAATCAAATCTAGTTTCAAATCAGATGTTGAAGACACCACAAAAATAATTTCATGGCTTCAGAGACCAACGGTGTCATTTTTCAAATCAGTTCTTTTACACATATACCCTTTTCTTCTATTTCTAGTTCTACTTACCTCCTTTTTATAACAAACCTTTAATTTATTTTTTCAATGCTGAGCTTATTGAATATTTCATATTCATATTGAATATTTCATATTCATATTGAATATTTCAACTTAACATGGAAATTTTAGTACCCTAATGTTTGTTTTAACAAAAATATAAGATATAGTTTTATTTGGATTATTTATATCCTGGAATAATCCAAAAATGAGTGTTGTATAATAGGATTTTTTACAATTCTATAAATCACTTTTATGGAGAATAATAGCATTTTAGTGTAACATAGTTAAGACTGTTTATCAATTGCTTAAGATTATTTTCGGTAAAGTATGTCGTAATATTATTTTCAGTTAATAGTTTTTAAAAATTATTTAATATTTTAATATGTTACAAAAATTATTAAATAATAAGAACAAATATAGTTCAGGTTAAAGTGATTTAAATTAAAGCTACCATGTTAGAACCACTAATTTTTCAACTTGTATTGTTGTATTAACTTCAATATAAGATTTTAGTTTTTAAATATACTGAGGAATATCTAACTACAATATCATATCGAATATGAGTGTAGTTAGCAATAGCTTTGTTTTTATATATTATAATTATTCATGAAATTATAATATTTTGAAAATTGTATTAATGCTGTTGAATCAGAAACACAATGGATAAGCCCCATTGAATAATTAGCTTTGTATATTCGGGTTGTTATCATATTTTTTAACTAAAGAATGGACTTAGCGACTTAGTAGTTAAAAACGCACAAGTACTGACTGACCTGGGATCGGAACCGCGACAGCGAATCTACTTCCAGCTGTAGGTGAACTTCCTTAATAACTGTGCAGCCTCTGGGTGACGAAGCTTTTGCAAGGCCGTGAGCTTTCACTTTCATTAAAACTGTGATGATTGCTCTGTGGTTTTCACCTCCTCACGAGTTCCGATGTCGTTCTCCCCGAAGGATTTAGAAAATATTCGTGAAATGAGGTGAGAACGGTCCATTCTTAGGCTTTATCTACGTCGGGGTCTCCAAATAGTCCGGGAAACGAACAAAAAAAATAGTCACCGTTTATTGGTAAAAAAAATTGCATCTTCGCTTTTCACAATATCAGAAACTCCAGGGAGATTTAATGATTTGAGAAATGATGACGGCTTTCTAAAAATGATTCTTAACCAAAATTAATGAAGGATATGTGATCAGTAAGTTAATAGGTATTCAGACGTAAAACACGATTCATAAAATATTTCAGTCATTATGTTTTACGACCAAACGCCTAAAATGGTAAGCATTTGAAGAAACTCTTCGAATCAGCAATACCCTTTCAACGTTGGCCAGTGGTTTTTGTCGACATTCAGATAAATTTGAAGCCTACGCAAAAGAGACAGCAGAGCTATTTATAATTGAGTACGGTTAGTACCTCATCTATACACATGAAGTTTTGATTTATAAAGCTGTAGTCATTCTATTACTAACACCACCACTAGATTTGTAAGATTTATAAATTTATGTTATGAAATTGCGGTATGGGAAAGAAGAGAGAATAAAATAAAGGATTATGTTGTGAATGAAGTAAAGAATGCTAGGATATCCATATCTTCAAGTTTTTAATATACGTACAAAATAATGATGATAAAAAAAAAAAAAAAGTGTGTAGTTTATCAAGTCCTTAATGAGGAAGGAAACTGGTAGTATATATGGTAGAATTATTGATTTGTCACCATGGTGACCGTGGACGGGAGGATAACAGAATGTCACCTTGGTACGCTACCCTGGCCTAACCTTCGCCTTTCTGAACTACAGATGCAGTTTTTAACTTACATGCATTCCTTCTTGTAGCTCAATTAAAATTTAACTATATTAGTTTACAGAGAAGAGCCATCTTGATTTATATCGCAAAAAATCAACACATCAAAAATGTATATAATTATTTTACACATTACCCTTAAATGCATTTTACTTTTTTTGTTTCCTTTGTTGTAAAGATCGTATTTTTTTTTCTGATTAAAGAGCTATACAAACACACATTAAAAATAGATATGATTTATTTTTTAGCAAAGTGATTCAAATAATTTAAATTTGTCTTTAAATTAAAAAATTATCTGTTTATACTTTTCTTGAAATCCTGACGAGGTGGGGAGAGGAAAGAGTAAAGTAGAATATTAAAAAGCTTTCGAAAAAATCTAGCGTGTTGCATGCATTTTTGACTGTGGAAATTTTTTTAAAAATTCGTAATTTAAGCACTGTGACTATTACAATGAGGATAACACATACCTGATATTGAAGCACACTTAATTGTTCATTAATTTGCCGAGTTTATTGAACATTAAACGCCCTATGTTTTTTTCTTCTAAAATAATGCATAACAAAGGTGATATTTGCCTAGTTATCTTCAGGTGACCAACCTATTCTAACCATGGTGTGGGGTCAAGTTTTTTTAGTTTGTAGGACCGCAACTTGATGAAACGCCCCCAGGCCGGACTCAAACCGCGCCTCCCACATATCTCAGAATGGTAGACCTAGGCCTAACCATCTGAGCTACTGACGACCCAACCCCATCGTTTTAAAGAAAATCTTAGAAAAAGTGTCCTAAATGTGTAATTTAAATTTTTCCTACAACTTTTCGTTTTTGATCTAGGCTGTTCACTCACAAACAGCAATTTTGCGAGACTTGGTTATTTCTACCTCAAAACGTGTATTTTCGTCGAAAACTCGAATTTGAAATTTTCCACGATAGCATTATTTCTGTTTACTACATATTGCATTTTCGTGGAATATTTCTGTGCAAGTTTGCAAGTGTAAACTTTAGTGTAGATCTTTGCGTTCCTTAAGTTATTCACTGTGACCAAATCGTAGCTCTTTGATATATAGCAGTCCCACGCCCACTCTTACTTAATTGTAGTACACCTACAACGGCACTTGTTCACTTCCATCACATTTCCATCTCAACTGTCCCTTAGGAAACGGAATTTACATACTTTTTTATCCTCTCCTGTTGGCCAGACGACTCCATTCTAGGGCCAACCTAATTGCATGACAGAGAAAGGCAAAGTCTCTGGGAACATGCCACAACTGTCTGAAAAAAAAAGATTGAAAAGGTTCTTCCATTTCTTCAGGAGTCTCCAGTGACTCGTCATCCGCCTATGAAATACAAACAGTATGTAAATAATGATAGGCTAAGGACTTATGTAATTCATTCACAAAGAGAACAAAAAAAAGTATAAGGAATTCTTTTACAAACATCTTCTTAATCCGGGTAGAAAGACTCAGAATCAAGTAAGTTTTTAACAAAACCTGTTCCTTATTTCATCTATTTTTTTTTATTTATATTAAAAATCATTATGTTTCTTGACAAAATATAAGCCATATTTGCTCCTTCTATAAACCAATTCGACAAGCGAGATTTACTTTCAAAGTTCATGCCTACTTTCCCAAGTTGTAAGCAAAACATGTTCCGTAGCCCGTGTAATTTTCACTATTATATTAATTAATTTACTGAATGATTTTTATAACACATAGTTTTTTATCTATAATCGGAAGATCCTTACCAAAATTTATTTATATAAATAAAACAGCAGTAAGATAATCAAGTTAAGCAACGTCGATCGAAGTAAGTATATTAGGTGACAACTCATGATGGAAATCCCCGTCTATCCCGAGGTGAGAGATCATACTGGAGCCAACTGATACCAACCGAGTAAAGGTGTTATGTCCCGGTAATGATAGGCACCCTGTGCATTACTCCCTTTGGTCGCTTCAAGAAAGGAAATTTAGGAAATTTAAAACTACTAGATTCACCAAAACTACTATAGGCCGATATGACGCAGCCTGCCGTTCGATATGGCCAGCCTACGAACTCCTACTGTCATCAGGCAAACGTTGTATATACATTTTTGTACTATTTCTTGAATGTATATTAATTTCACACATATGACAATCATATATTATGTTGTAATATTCTCAAATGTATTATTTGAATCCATAAAGATTATAATGCAATATTTCTGATCAAATAAAAGATATGGCCTCTCATGTAACAGGTCCTGATGGCGTTTATTGGCCCACAGAGTTGACTGAGCACTAACTGGGAGACCTAAGGGCGAGTTTCACCTTAAGAGAATTCTCCACCTTAGGAGCCAATTAGTAACAATATATGTACTGTGATTGGAGAAGATGGTCTGGGGGTGCGGTCAGCAAAAACAACATAAATAAACAAAAAAATATTTATTGATGTCGAAGTTTCGGCCTGAGTTTCAGGTCTTCATCAGGGCTATAGAACAAAAGAGATAACAACCATCATTTAGAGAAACATAAAACTGAAAAGAAATATAAACAAATTTGGAATTATACAAAATATTGAATTGAATAATACAAGATAATTGATTGATAACCATGGAATTCGACAGTAGCAGATTGATAACAGTGAAAAATGAAATATAATTTTATGTAGGTAAGAAGATATGTATAATATAAGATATGTAAGTAGTGTCTACGAAACAAAATGAAAAAACAAACTTGAATTTACTAATTGAACAATATAACAGAAAATGAAATATATTATGTAATGGGTGAATAAATATTTTGTTTATTTATGTTTTTGCTGATCGCACCCCCCAACCATCCTCTCCAATTAGTAATCTACAGTCATCTATCTACACCTCTATATGTGCTGTGGATCAGTTTACTATATTTGAAGTGTGAAATAGTTTTTATCAGAATTGAATGTGATTGATTTTTTTATTTATAATACATACTAAAATAAAGACAATAAAAAATATATATACATAAATGTTCTACCCGGATCCTTCTTCATAATGAAATCCAATAGTTTTCGTCAATAGTACATGTATAAAATGTACAAGCAATACTTTTTGTTTTATGATGGAGAAGTTTGAGTCAGTATTATAACAGTCAGTTAAATTGTAATAAGTACAAACTACAAGACTAATATTATTGTTTGTAATTTATTATGAAATATGTCCCAGAAATACTGCATTCGAAAAGATAAGCATACAAATGGAGAACAACAATTGATATCACAGAAAATATGAAGGATAAATGATTTTCCGTATATCTAACAATTTCTTGAAAATTGCTTGTGGCTTATGCTCGCTGAAATATAATTTTTTTCCATAAGGCCGCAATTTATTTTACTGGCGTGAACAACTTCCTTAAGGGCAACCCACAAGGCGACCAAGGACGGATTATTTCCAGTCGTTATGGCTTGAGATGCTTTAAAGGTTGAGTGTAGGCTGGAATTGAATGTATTCCTTGTCTTTTTATTTATTTTTTCTCTTTTTACTTGGTTTTTCTGCATACCTGGAATACAATTTGGCTCGCAGGTAACGTAGTTGCTGTCTTTTTGGGTAACAGGAAAATTTCAAGAACAGAACTGATTATATTTCGAGACACATCTGTCCCAAGTAAAATCCATTGTTCTCTAATGGAAATATGTTGTCTTAATATTATTATAATAGAGGTCTCACAAATAGAACAGTCTACATTGTGAAAGTATATCTCGTACATCTGGACCTCAATGTATTTGCCTTGAGGTCAGGTAGGGGTATTTTTGGAACGGAGACATGAATCTTGTTTAAGAGGGGAAGTAGGTGAGACGGTAGTGGGCGTCGTTGCATAAGAATCTCGACAACGGAAGTGTGCTGCACATGGCCACCCCGACCCACAGTATTCTGCCGTTTAGATCAAAATCCAAGGAGTTCTGCAAAACAATCATTTGGGACACTTTGGTACGATGACTATTAAAATAATTATCTAATATGGCAAAAAAATGTCTGGCTTGTCAACTTGCACAAGCTTCCTTACCAGTTTGCTTCCTAAGACCAAGAAATCAATTCCTTCCTCTATTATTGATCTAATAGATCTTATAGATTTATTAATTTATTTATTTTATTTGTCTTATTTCACAATTCAATCATCCTCCCAACGAGCATCTGAAATGTTTCATAGTGGAATGATTTCGGATAAATCAAAAACTAATAAACCGAAATTGAGCGATTATCCATGAAAGACTGAGGAATATGTGACACTTTAAAAACAAGGGTATAAAACTCAACTAGTTCTCCCTTTGCAAGCACTGGTGCCATTTAAAAAAAATTATTATTTTTTTAATATACTTTCAAATGCCTATATAAAACATACCATATCCGAATAGAGATGAACATTTTTTACCGTAAAATGTATACTTTTTGTGTTATGCTAAAATTTTTTTCTTCATAATTTGCTTCTTACTTTCTTTGAGGATTCGTACTACACAAGAAAAGTCAAGGAACTTTATGTAGAAGATTTCCAGCAAGTTAATAAAAATCATTAGAACCGTTTTGGCGCAACAGTCTAAAAAAACAAAACACGTTTTTCGGTACTTTCACACTGAATCCAGAATTAGCCAAAAAGGCATCGGGGGCCAAAATACTAGGAAAAAAAGGAACAAAACTAACTAACTTTAGGTGGTGGGGAACGTAATATAATCATTATCTCAAAGTACTTATCTCTGCTAATATTAAACCGGTGCTATTAATGAAAAGTTATGGGGCTTGCCGGTGGCTGTTTAAAAACGCTAAAGCCGTAATAACTTTTGTTATTTCTAGTTTCGAAAGTTCAAGACGCGATCATTTTTTTTTTTTTACTTTATGGAAATATTAATTGTGATTGGTTGAATTAGCAGCTAGCATTCATTAGTAATGTAAACTACTTAAGTACTCGAAAATTTTAAATATGCTTTGATTTGGTAACACCAGCCTAGTCTTTGGAAAGAGGTCAAGTTCAAATATTTGTCCGGGAAGAGGAGACTGCGTGCCTAGAACCAAAATGAATAGATTACCTGAGAGCAGCATTAAAATGCATAGCGGGGTGGCTCCTCGTACACCTGTTATTAATGAAAACTGACGCCTCCGGCAGCTTCCCTTCCCGAATTTGCATACGATATTTAGGAAATAAATAAAAAAATAGTCCCTTTATTATCCTTAGATCCATTAAAAATCGAAACGACGTAGTTAAATTGATAGGGATCTTCCTCGATCGTCTTCAATAATAGGAAGGAAGAGAGTGAGAACTTCTAGTAGTGCGAATCACTCCTGTACAGCAATTATTCTGACTCATCTCCCGCTCTTTTGAATTCACCAAGTCCTCATAATTATAGAATAATGATACGGTCATAATCGGAGATTTGAACGATCTAGAACTGAACGATTGCCAAACACTGTTCTTCTTATCATTACATTCGTTTCACAAAAGGAATATTGGCATATTATTTTTAAGAAGAGGCGTGTTGATTAAAAAAAAAAAAAGACAAGTAAAAATATGATTATGTTCTGAACAGTGTTAAATTGTCTTGTTATCTGAGACCTGTTTTGAATAGAAGTTATAATTTTCACTTTCTATTATTTTTTCTTGTTTCATTCAAAGCTCAAACTCTTTATGAGAGATTGTTGGTTTCTTCTCAATTAAACCGGGCATGTTTGTGCTTCTGCAGTTTTTAACTTAAATACATTCCTTCTCGCTACTCAATTTAAATGTATCCGTTTACAGAGAAGGACCATCTTGATGTATATCACAAAAAATCAACACTTCATTCTAGAAACTTCTCGTAAGTTAGAAAAAATTATGAAGATATTCTTAAATTAGTTTTATTTTTCGTTTGTTTTTTAGATGTTATAAAAATCGTATTTTTTCTATCTTAAGAGGTATCACAGCTTAAAAATCTACATGAAATATTTTTTAGAAAAGTAAATCAAATTAATAATATTTTTCTTTCTTTTTTTTAATATTTATTTATTGCTATTTACAACTGTACATTATAATACATTTAGTAAATCTGATCTAAGTTAAATTGGAGTGTTACAGGAGTGTAGAGAAACTACCCATTGGTAGCACTCTAATGACATTTTACATTAGCTGGTCTCGTGGCCATCTTCTTTTCAGGCGCCTCGGAAGATTGTCAGGAATGGAAGAGGGTGCAAGATTAGAAACTAGGGGGTCTGAGTGGTTGGAGAGTTTATAATGGAAGGAGTGATATCTGGTTCGGGCTAGATCGGTTACATAGGGAACATTAAGGTCTTTATGTATGATTGAGGATTTTACGAAGGATTTTGGATTGTAAGGATTGAATACGAGAGGAATTCGAAGGTTTAGTGGAGCCCCAAAGCTCAACTCCATATGTCCAGATTGGCCTTATTACAGTAATGTAGATCAGTCCTTTGTAATGTGTTGGAAGTTTAGACCGTTAGTCTAGTAAATGCTGTAACAGTCGAAATCGATGTGCAGTTTCCATATTTTTCTTAAAATTAAACAATTTCTTTTTTTTTCAAATCTCCCCTGAAATCCTGTCGATATTTGGTGTGGTAGTGTGAGGAAATTGGCAAAATAATAAGAGGCTTCCTGAATGCGATCAAAAGAGAGTCTTGGTCTTTTCCAATTCGGACTCCTCACTCTATTTTTCTCTTTTAATTATTTATCAATTTTTTGGAGTAAAATCATAAAAGTTAAAACAAAAAATATAAATTAAAGACGTATAAACAATTGTAAGGGATAATAATCATATTTTAATTATTTCTAAATTGTAACAACTTTAATATAGGATTATAGCCGAAAACTTTGTTGAGTTGTATGATAGCATAAAAAATATATATATATCGTCGATTAATTAGGTTTCCTGAATCACAGAAATATTATTCATAAGTTATAATTATGAATGAAATTTTATATGTAAAACAGAGGTTTATTTCGCACTACCATCCAAAATATGTGTTAACAACAGGGCCATTATTTGGTTATTTATATCAATAACTGATCAGAGTTTCTATTTCTTAATTGCTCGCAAAATTATTTCAAAACTTATCTTCTAAAATTTTATTTTTAGGTCTGAATTAACTATGATTCTATGTATGATGGTACCATATTTAAAAAAAATATATTTATAAATAAGTTTCCGAATCGAAAGATTAATGTATAATAATTCCTATCTGTTTTATATTCTTTTTTTAAATGAAGTTTGTGATGAGACATTCAATACAGGAAATGTGAAGTTATCATTATTCCCTTTTAACGACGAGAATGATCTGTATTAATGACCGATAAATCTAATGCAATGAAACATAAAATAAGAATCAATACCTTCAGAGGTAGGAAGATGAGCAGTGTCTGTCGTCTCTTCCTGGTTTGAATACTAACTGTGAAATGACTTTGCAATTCTACCGGACAGGTTCTTTACAAGTCATTAGTACATTAATCAGACACCACATTCACTATTATTTTTAATACAATTATAAATTTCTATAAAGAAGCCAGAAAAAATAGCGTAGTAAATTTGTTTTATATCTGTCATGACTTTGGGTAGTATCACAAGAGGGTTTTTATGAGTTTGCTCCTGCCAGTGAAACAGTAAGATACCTGGGGATTCACCTAGATCGCCGCCTTACCTGGAATCTCCATATCAACATCAAACTAACTCAAACTTATGCAAGGTTAGCAATGCTATATCCTACCCTAAACAGAAATTCCAAAGTAAAACCAGAAACAACTGTTCTTATATTTAAAACAATCCTCAGGCCACTGCTTATGTACAGCTGTGAAATCAGGGGAGCGGCATCCTTCACGAAAAGGGAAAACTACAATCTTTTCAAAATAAAGTCCTAAGAATCGCAGTTAATGCTCCTTGGTTCATAAGAAATAGTCAATTACAAATGGTATCAATACAGGATTACATCAAAAAACGGTTCATGAAGTTCCACTCCCAGTTGCCGACAGTTAAAGGAGCAGTGACCTACAACCTGGGAAACCCAACCTCAATCCGAAGAGTGAAGCCCA
>NW_027110059.1:371851-375950 GCF_000696795.3 Halyomorpha halys | reverse complement strand
GTTTCTTTTTACTATTAGAAGACAATTGTTTGTTTTATTTAAGTGTACCAATATCATTATTTTTTGTTATTAATTTTACTTTCCTCTTTTATTAAGAAGCATTATTCTGATCTATTTATTTTATTCTTATTATTTTTTTCTTTTAATAAGAACATTTCATATAGTTAGGGGTGTCATTTGTATGACTATACCCCCTCATCTGGTATAAAAATAAAAAATAAATAAAAAAATATGAGTTTGCAAACGTTTGACAAGTACGTCTACAACTCACTAAGACGAAAGAGACTCAACCCAATACGAGCTAAGCAGAAGCAGTAATTTGCTTTCTTGTTCCATAGTAGGTCACTGCTAATATCTTTTCATTTTTTTTTCGTTAACATTCAAATGATGCACGTTCAGAGAGTGAGGTTCGAAGTAAAAATAAATTGCTGAAGATGTATTATATTGCGAGATTTTTTTTTTAATGCTCCTATTCGTTGAAATGGTTGTTGTAAACTTTTTTATCGACTTATAATTAGAAGGATGCGTTCTTGATATCTATTAAGATAAGCACAGATTATTCATAGTCAACACTAAATATTAAAAGTTTTTTTATTGATTATGTTGTCACATTAAATGTTGTTATCGAAGAATTATAGTAAATAGATGTACCAAGGGGAAATTTTGGGATGAACCTTATTTTATATTATTGCAGGTTTTAGCTATTCATTTTCAAAAAATTCAACACCATCTACACATCCTAAAACATCTTCATCGCTGTATAAAAATAAAAGCATTTTGGTATTAAAAAAAATAATTGATTAAAGGAAGTTGAGAAAATTAATTGTTATTTCATAATAAAACATAATTTTTGTCATATATTTTCCAAACTAAATGTTTTTTTAAACCTATTTAAATAATAATTGAATATTTGAAATTGTTTTTAGAAAAAATAAATGTTTATTTCATATTTAATATAAATCATTTTACATATTACCTCTTACTTAGAAAACATTCCTTTTATACAAAATGAATTAAATAAAATGCAGTTCTTAACCAAAACATTATAAATAGTATATTCTAGTTAAATATGTGATTATTGATCAGTGAATTTATTGTTTATCAATGCATTAATTTTAAGTATCTTGAATTTTCAATTTGCGTCATGAATCTCCTGAAGCAGGGGATGAGGAAATAAAAGCTAGGTTGAAGGCTTGTTGAAGGGAAATGCTTGTTATTTTTCAATTTCGAAACTGCTTCGCTCGCGCCTTCCATCGAAAAACTTAAAAATTAGAATTTACAAAACTATTATCCTTCCCACTGTTCTTTATGGATGTGAGACGTGGCCTCTTACACTAAGGGATGGACAGCACCTTAAGGTTTTCGAAAATAAAGTATTGTGCAATATATTCGGACCGAGAAAGGATGAATTAACGGGAGAATTCAGCAGATTACACAACGCTGAATTAAGGGACCTACACCCGGTAAATATAATTGAAGTTATAGCATGTCGACGTATAAGATGGGCATGTAAGGTTGTAGGGCTTCGTAACGAGCGGACTCCTAAAATGTTAATAAACACTGAACCAACGGGTAAACATCCGAGGAGTAGACCAAAACGTAGATGGGAGGATTGTGTTAAAACTGATTTAGTGGAATTGGGTTTGGAGGAGCATCACTGGAAGGATGTATGCAGAGAGCGTTTGGTGGTATCGGCATCGAACCTTCGGGTTCGTTAGTCCTTTATTATTATTATAAGTATCTTGAAACATTGTAGGAATTTTGCTCTCCTAAGTAGCCTGTTTCCCCACTGTGCGTAGGTGGGAATATCAACTGTTAAAATAATAAAAGTGATTTAATAGCTCAATTAATTAAATGACCAATTAATAAATCAAAACAATTTTTCGGTTCTAAGAATATTCTCAGTTAAGCACATGTCTCTTTTTAGTTAGTCTTGTTTATACTTTTGATATGAGATAGTTGTAGACTAGATTAAAACAAATCTAATTATACATCCTCATAATACTTTTTTTGTTCATCTTCAGTGTTTGCCTTGTCCCTATTGAAGCATGTAAATACCGGTACGTATGAATGTTCTGAACCTGCTTATTACAAACGGTATGTTACTCAATAACCTTTATATTTATTCTCAACTGTTTGGATAACTGTCTGATCAGAGAGACTTCTACAACTAACCTTTTACTACTATGTTATTACTGTCTGAATGGAACTGATCAACTATCGTCTTAGCTATGAAGTAATTCTAAGTTTAAATATTATTTCGGAAATCTTAAATTAATTTCTAAAAGAAGATGCCGCAATTTTTTTAACTTTATGTTCAATGAAATGTTGCCCCTTATTTTTCTAACTTCTAATAGTATTGTAATGAACCAATGGTTAACTATAAACGAAAACTTGGTTTAAAATACTCATAAAAACTAATTTAAACACATGTAATGAAAAACTTGAAATATTTATAAAACTTTTTTTTCCATTGAGAATAAATATTTGCCCTCATGCTAAATTCTACTTCCCTGGGGAATGAAGATATCCGCTTCGCACATACATGGCCTGTACCTAATACTTGGGGGATACCAGCCCTTTCCAACTCGGTACACTTAACCATGGTCGTTCTTCCTACGGAATACTTGGCATACGATCCAGTCTGCGAGCTCCATAATTCGTCTATACAGCCACCACTGGAATCCCTGGAATAGCGCAGACTCCATCTAAGGCTGGAAAAGATTAAAATTAACTGTGGTTTACAAAATAACGGTCCCCTGAGGAATGTTGAAAGTTCAAAGTGTAATTAAAAGAAGAATCGGGTAAACAAAGGAGGTATCTGGCTCAGGTGTAACTCATTTCATAGTTGCTTATAACTAAAAACAGTATAAACGCAGTCATCAGAATTTACTGAATTAATTATCTTATTTAAATTAAAATCATTGTCGAAATACTTAGTCAAGAAATTATTAAACATTAAATAGGAAATCGTGTTTTGTAAAAACAATATTTGATTACTTTTCCTTCAAAAGTTAATATATCCACTTCTGAAGATTTAAGATATTTTCTCAAATAAAGATACTGCATCAAAAACTTTTTGAGTTTATTTCAAAGTTCAAATTTCCACTGAAGTCTTACAAATTAACATATTTAATAAAAAATTAACTTGTTGACATGAGTTTAATAATTATTAGAATATAACTAACAATAAGTGGATGTATTGAATTTTCATAGAAAACTCATATATTGTAAATTAAATATTATGATCGACATTAAATTAAATCTTTGGTTTTAAAACTTACAAATAGTTCTATAGATTTACTATTCTTATAATATTTAAAATTAAAATTATGATCAACATTAAATTAAATCTTTGTTTTTAAAACTTACAAATAGTTCTATATGTTTACTATTCTTATAATCTAAGAAATAAATATTTCTGGGATAGTAAGTAATTTAAAATTATTAAAGAAGTTTCGTGTTGTAAGGACCACACTTATATTTTAATAAATAAGTAGTGAATATAAGTTTTTAAATAACCTATACATAATTTTATATAATTATTTATTAAAATAATTATATTCATATATAATTCATTTGCAAGTTGTAAGCATTCTAATAACTAATAACTATGTACACAATATTCTTGCACTTCCTTAGAAAGTTATATAATATTTGGTAAGTTACGCACTAAGTTTGTAATTCGATCATGAATTCAAGTATTCATTAGTTACTTGTTTACTCAATTAATTTTTACAAACTTTATGTTAAAAAACATTTACTCACCATTTCGAGCTAATGATAGATACAAAAAAACTTTAACTTATTCCATCATTTGAATCTAGTAAGTTCTTCCAGGAACTGAAGATAAATTCGTTCCTTTTTGTATTAAGAAAAAAAAGCATGTTTTTCTTTTTAGATACTCAAGATAAGATTTAAGTTAGATGTTCTAGACATACAAAGTTTTATTAGCTAGAATTGCTGCAGGTAAATCTCAAAAGTTTTTTTTTTTTTTATTTAATTAGATTTATTTATTGATAGATATTACAATCTGCCACACAGTTGTGGGCAATAGGTAATATTGATAAATGATCTCATACATACTAAAATAAAAAAA
>NW_027110059.1:364814-371772 GCF_000696795.3 Halyomorpha halys | reverse complement strand
AAAATATATTTCAAAAGTTAAATTTTCAATTTGGAACAAATGAAATATTTATTCGTTCACTTTTCTCCTGATAGGATCTATTACATTTTTCTCTACATTTCATATTTTGTTTTACTCTTTAGTGGATTTCTAGATTTTTCTTTAATCTATTTGAACATTAGTGTAATAAACTTGAATGCTGTCATATAGCTCCCATTTCTATACCATTGTTTTCAAGGACTAGATACCATCACAAGTAAAAACTTCTTCAAGAAAAGAAAAAATATCTGAGTATAATAAAAAACTATTAATTTGTTTCACCATCTGACCTTCTCTATAACAAATTGTTTTTGTTTCTTTATTTTGCCTTTAGATAAAAAATTAAAGTACTCCAGTGCTAGATTCATCATAGTGCTCCAAGATATAAATAAATAAATCTAGCAATATATTTATATTTTTTTAATGTTCATTTTTTCCTTAATTTGTATGGCAACATTGCAATGCTTGTTTTAAAACTTTTACATGGAATAATTTCCATTATTAAATGTTTTCAAGCACAATTAAGAGATATTGGACAGAAATGCAGTGAATGGACAATTATGTTACAGCAAATTGGAATAGGAAAACTAAAAATATCGGATGACTTTTATTTAAAACTGTATTTAACGTTTCCTAACCGTATTTTTCTCCTTCCACTTTATTTTCATTCCTCAACGCAGAGAAAGGATCCTTCTCTTGCACTTGCTCACTGCATAAAATTGATATAAAAATAAAATATATAAATCATTACCATAGTAATCACCATTTTTAAGTAAAATAAAAAAACACCGGTGGATACTTTATAGTCTGTTTTACGGGCGGTTTGAGGGCTGAGGAACAATACTGGTAGGAGCCGGGAGCCGAATTCATGAATATATGTTTATTTAAGGTCTGTCCTTGGTGAGAGGTTCAGAGTAAACCCCTGCTACAGTAAAACTGTTGCCACCGACCGCTAGTATACAATCATAATGAGAAATCGTTTTTGGACGGTACCGTATAAGAGCTCTTGAGATGTTTGCCAGCACTCCGCCATCACCTACTTACCTCCACCGTCCCTATGAGCTCTGCTAAATATTCATGTCTTTCTATTTTCAGGCCAACTCTATTCTCCTTTGGATTTTTCTTTTTTCATTGAATATTTATTCCAAACAGATTCAGCAACCGGGATCCATTTGCTGTTGCTTTGTCCTCGGCATAAATATCCTTTCTACTCATGCATTATGGGTTTCCAGGTGAACATCTGTTTTGGTTGCTTCACGTTTCCTGTATCTAGTGATCTTTGAGGAATATTTTAAGGGAATTGAAATCACTTGGTAACCTGTCAGTAACATTTTCGTTTTCCTCCGTTTATTTAGGACGTTTAAGCTGCAGGAGCGAATTAATAAAATAACAACAAAAGTTTTATGATTTCTCAATTCTCAAAGGGCATATGCAATACCACTGACAAGGGGAGAACATAGTCAAAGGATCATAGATTATAACCAAATGTTTTTGATAATTTTCATGTGAACACTTTTCTTTGTTGATTTGAAACGTTTGTTACTCAACATAATTTAACCAAAATTAAGATTTTTTGGTGGCGTTGAAAAGAAGAATTTTCTTTCTGTTTAATGATAACAATAAAGTATATATTTGAAGGTAATATGATTACAAACAGCCATAAATATATTGTCTTATATCTCAAATTTTAATCATTTTTGTCATTTTATTATAAAATAATATTATAATGTCCTTTAAATAACATAATTTTTTGAAAAATAAATATAAAGTTGATTGGTGAAGTTTTTTGGAGCTATGAGAGACTTTAATCAGAATTTGGTGATAAATATTTCATGAAGTTTAATTTTTCTTTTTTTTTGAAAACCGGTATTTAAGGGTTTTTTTGGATGCGAAAAACATATATGAACGTTTTTACACGCAAAAAGGTTATTTGATCTACTTTTGCTTGAAGTGACTACATGGTTTCGGACTTTGCAGTAGGCTAAGGTTATTAAAATCTCTAGAATTTTGTTTTCATATTGTATATTAAAAGAGATAAATTAATGATGAACATGGAATTTTTATAGCTGCAGAATAAGTCATAAAAAATGTAAAGAAATGAAAATGTTATTAATAAATTATTGTATTTATTTTCTCGAGTCCTACTGCCTCGTGGGACAAACGCACAGACAAGGTCTAATAAGTTTGGAAGTAAAAGAAAAAAAATGGTAGATTATTCGGTGGGTTAAAATTTATTTATTACTACACAGAGCTTTATCAGAATTAAATGAAAACAAGGTACAAATAATGTAAAGTATGATAAAACTATAACAATATACATAAAAAGTTATTTATAAAGGGAACGAAGTAAGTAAAAATAATATAAATATAAATGAATAGAATAATTATTAATAATAAGTAATTAATGGTAGAATTGAAAATGTACCCCTGGAGTAATAAAGGGTGAAAATATAATCAATAAAATTAATCACATGATAAATTTAAAAAAGTAAAAGAGTAATAAAATAAATCAGGTGTAAGCATGTTGAAGACTCATCAAGTGTAATATCAAGATATATAAATGTAGGCAAAGGGATAATTAAGATACAGTTTTTTCTTAGATTCCTAATGTATTTACCTACATTTGTTTAAAGTATAATAAGAATCATAGCTATAGCATAGCATCTTTTTATATTATTTTAATCTATTCAATTTAAAAAAAAGAAGTTAAATTATCACCTTCACCTCTTTTCATTGAATTAATATGCTGGAACTTTACTTTCCCACTTATAAGATAATAAAAATTTATAAAATGGCAATAAAGTTATTTTATTCCCTTTCTATAGAATAAATTCATTTTTCTCAATTATTTTTATTTTTTATTCTTCGCTATGAACCCGTTATTTACACCTACTTATACGATTATATCTCTATCAATTATAAAAGTAGCTACTTTTATTAAATTTACTTGTCTGAACTTTCATAAGGTGTAAAAAGGAACGAAATTAGCTAATAGAATATAAATATGGATAAATTAAATAATAATTAATAACAAGTGTTATAATGAATCGTATAAAAGAAGGTATAACACATGAGCAATAATTAGTAAAAATTAATATAAATAGAATGGTAAATTTTAAAGAAGTAACGAGTGAGGAAATAAATGAGGTTTAAGTATGGTGCAATAAATTAGAATGGGGATAAATACATTTTAATGGATAAATAATGTATAGTATTTCCTTGCATTATTTATCTATATATCTAAATTTATCTAAAGCATAATAATAATACCTAAGATGTGGCATCTTCTTTAGTTATTTATCGTTTTTATATTATTAACATTATACTCAATTTAACAAAAAAAAAATAGTCACGTTCACCTCTCATCATTGTATAATGATAAACATAATAATTGTAAAATGATTTACCTTCAACTTTACTTATTACAATCTAATAGTGTCTTGTAAAATTGTTATAAAGCTATTTTATTCAGTTTAATACACACCTTTCGATAAAATAAAATCATTTGTAAAATATATATGTATACATATATATATTTGTTATTCATACTTGTTTCTACGAGTATATATGTATAAATTCTGAAAGAAGTTCTTTTTGATATGCTAACTTGCCTGACTATTGTAAGGTTACAATATCGTAACAAAGAGCATAATCTATCTTAGTCGCTACATTTTTTTATCCTCTTTGTGAGAACTTGATATAATAGCATGAACTAGCCGAAGGCCGCGGCTGTCGAACATGTTGACAAGCAGAGAGGAGATAATGATACAGCAGACAATCACGTAGTAGTTTGTGTACACTACCTAGGCTCCGTACTCTACCCAGCTGGCTCCTCAGCCAGAGGAAATCCTCCACCACACTGTCGTAACCTAGGAGTCATGGTGTATTCCACGCTTCGGCTAGCTCATCTTCCTCGGGTTACTGGCACCTAATACCTCCAGCGCAGTAAGCACCTTCTTAGGAAAAGGTTTTTCTCTTATATTGATCCAATGGAGCTTCTCATTAACCGTAAGAATGTCCCTATCAAGTTTCCCTAATATGGATAGCGTTCAGAAATGTCTTATATAACGTCGAACAACTATGCCTAAATGAATTTCTATAAATTTCTTGCTCTCATAAGTCTGAAAAGGTTTTCAATGTTTGTTTTTATTTATTTATTGCTATTTGCAGCTGTGCATTATAATACATTTAGTAAATTTGATCTCAGTTAAATCAAATTAATTAATCAATTAATCAGTGTTATAGGCGTATAGAGAAACTACCCATTGGTAGCACTCTAATGACGTTTTACATTAGGAGGTATCGTGGCTATGTTCTTTTCAGCCACCTCGGAGGATTGTCAGGAATGGTAGAGGGAGCAAGATTAGAAACTAGTGGGTTTGGGTGGTTAGGGAGTTCGTAATGGAAAGAATGATATCTGGTTCGGGTTAGATCGGTTACATATGGTACATTAAGTTCTTTTTGTATGATTTTATTTGTGACAAAGTAATGAGCATTGAGGATTTTGGATTGCAATGATTGGATACGAGAGGAATTCGGAAGTTGAGTGGAGCCCAAAGCTCAACTCCATATGTCCAGATTGGCCTTATTACAGTCATGTAGATCAGTCTTTTGTAATGAAATTGAAGTTTAGACCGTTTGTCCAGTATGTGCTGTAATAGTCGAAATCGACGTGCAGTTCCCTGTCTTTTCAGTTTCGTATGAGGATTCTAGGTTAGTCCTTTGTTAGATGGTAATTAAAAAATATCAAACTTATGTTGTGGTCGCTTCTTATTTCGAAGCAAACCTGTCATTCCTAGGTGCTGGACCAACTTCGATGACATTATTAAATAATATTATATGAAATGGGCATTACAAGTTCAATTAATTAGGTATCTAATGAAAGCTTGATTAAATTAAATCATTTTCAGTTTAAAATTGCTTTTTTTAATTTAAATTCTGTGTAACTTTATTTTATTTCACCCACTGAATTTACTCAAAAGTGAGTTTTTTACTTAAAGCCTACCTAAGGACTATTTTTGCTGCACAATCATACTTTTAATTGTGTCCGGAGGAAAACGTCCGATTCTGCTTTATGCCGCATGGTCTGCAATATTTCTTTGAGCAAACTAATGACTTAGTGTTTCCTCGAAATTCTGTAACTCAAAACCCAATTTTCTATTCACGATAACAACTTAATAGTACATTTGCAATAGAAAAATCTTGTGAGAATGTAAAGGGGAGTGGGTTGGATCAATAATGTTTATGAAACATAACATTTGAACTAAAATACGTATTTTATATAGTATGGTGGAGTGATAGGTATTTCACTAAGTAGTTTGTGTTTAAAGCTTAGTTGTTTTGTTCTTATTTTTATTTTGTATATATCGTCCTTTTCATTTGATTTGATTTTTAGACCTTTTTTTTATCCTTTGTTTGTAAAATAGATCAGATGTTAACTCTAAATTAAGTGAAATACTTTGATAGTTTTGTTTTATTGGAATTAATAAATTATGTGTGTCTTGACTTCGTCCAACGAACAATATTAACTCCAGGAGGAATGAGCTTCGATACTAACTGTTAAGGATTTTGTAGTCAGTCTAAAGCGTGATTTTTGGGATTGCACACTTATCTTGATCGGAACAACTATACTTACACACCGAAGCAGACGTCTCGAAACCTCATCTTGTAGAAACTGGAGATGATATCCCCTCCTCCTCGTCACCTTAAGGATCTCACCGACTTACAACCTCTTGAACCGAAGTGGAAAACGATTGATCGATGGAGGTAACCTAGGTGGAAGCAGGGTTACTTACATACAATAGGATGTTTATTATTTATGATTCATTATCTCGATTTTATGTATTTTATAAGTTTGTATCCAGATCGTGAGTAGTATTCAATCTTTTAATCAAATTAAGCATTATTTATTTAGGAAATAATCTAATATTATTCTTTTTGTTCATTCTTCGGTTATATTGATTCTTAATGATTATCGTTCTACGTTTTATGTACTAATTGATGGGTATGATGTGTTAAGATGTTCGATGGATTAAAGAGGCTTTATAAGCTTCTGAGCGCGTTTGAGCAAAGGTTTTTATATCAAGAGCTGTTTATTCTTTTTGTTCATTCTTTCTTTTTTTTTGTTATTTATTTATAAAATACATTTTATGTTATTGGATGGAAGGGTTATTTTTTATATTTACTTTTATCCCTATATACTATATACTATATATATATATAGAATATTTTTTTTTTGTATTGGGTAAATTTATTTCAGGTTTCTACCCTATTGTCCACCGCCTCCTTTTACACGATCAAAACTAAAATACGGTTTTATATTAATACTTACTTTTTTTTAACTGTTTTAATAAATTAAATTAAATGTTTGTTGAAGTGGAATCACTAAATTTCGAATAACGATCTCAAGTTGTTCAGTTTTAATATTGTTTCCCATACTTCCATGAAGATTTACTTACTACCCTTGAAGATTTCTGAACTAATCTTTGTTACACTGACAGGAATGTTAACTATTGGCGTTGAGTTTAATTCTTCAAGAGAAATAAAAACAAATAATTGTTGCAGTCTTGGAACTAGCCATCTGAAGTGAAGCTTCAAAAAATGTAATAATGTATTAACATTTTATTATTAATGATCATGCGTTCCCTCTTTTAGCTTAAGACATAAAATATTAGTTTCAGTATAATAATAATAATAAAAATTATATCAGCCATTTCCTAAGACAAATCTAGCAGGAAAATATTTTATATTGTTACTGGAGCTCACTTAATCAGAGTGATTCAGACCGATATCACCGGAATTGTTAAGCTACTATTGCAGTCAACATATACCAATTTTCCTGCTAGAATAAACCAATTTCATCCTGTCTCCCCTACAATTTCCGTTTCATCTCGCTCTGGCATCACGAAACTGATTTAGTTCATATAATTTTTTTGTATAT
>NW_027110059.1:317930-364764 GCF_000696795.3 Halyomorpha halys | reverse complement strand
TAGGGTTCGAATCCGGCTGTGACGGATAATTATTTTCTGTTTCACTGTAGGACTGACTCACGGAGTCCCGTATGTTCGGGAGTCCTCCGTCCATCTAGCCTCATTAAGTGGGTACCCTTAATTGTGTAAAAATCTGAGGGTCGAACATAATTCTGACCAAATTACCTCCTTGCTCAACCGCTGTTCTGATAGCAGTACTTTCTTGCAAAGTACTGAATCCCTGACACTTCATTGGTCGTAGCGGTAAAGCTTTAATTTTTTTTCTTTAGTAGTAGAACGACGTTAAATAAGTTGCACTTAAAAAACAATGGCCTTCTTTGCTATCAATCAAGGCTATAATTCCCTAACTCCTTCTATGTCCATAAACCGAAAATAAGATTTGGTGGTTAAAACAAAATATTTTCTTTTTTTGTTTCGAGAGCAAAGTCAAACATTTCTTTTTTTTTAGTTTAGTGAAGTATTTTTTTTTTTATAGTTTTACGATAAAAACCAACTTTTTTTCATTACTTATTCAGACTGTCATGACAGCTTGTTTTGTTTTTGTTGGCTTAGTAAGATCCAAGAGTGATGTACTTACAGACAGTTTTTAACATTATTGAACCTAAGTAATACTAGCGTATTAGGGGGTCAATGAAAAAACTCTTCTGTGTAAACCATTTGTAATTATGATAAAAAAAATAAATAATAATAACAAATACATTTAAAAACGTATTTTTTGTTATGAAGTAATGATATTCTCACATTAATTAATATCCGTCTTTAGTAAAATTATTTATTAAAAAGTGTTGTACAACAGGACAAAAAACTCTCTCGCTTAATTAATTAAACTCAGAGTTAAGAAGATTGAATTAAAATGTATTTGAGAAATTATTTCATTCAATTATAACTCTTACCGATCTAAAAACTTAATAATTAAGCTGGCACAACTAAATCTCCTTATGAAAAACCGAAAGCGGTTCAGGTGCAAACTACCTTTGGCAAACATATACAAGAAAAATAAACAATCCCCAATGTTTACATTAGGTCCACGAGATAAGGAGGAACTCTTCACGCACGTTCACAGTAGCCTTGACCTTGGATTATGGAATAAAAAATAGTTAAAAAGATTATACCAATATCATCCTATAGCATTTTTCGCGGTTGAATATGCTGTTCTTTACTGATCTCCATGTCGTCCTCAAATTTTCTTTTCTCGTATTTTCCGGTTGATAATAATAATATTGTTTGAATATTTTTTGACTATTTCAATTAAAACTTGTATTTTGTGTTTAATAAACATTGAAGAAAATTTTATAAAACTAAGGCGTAAGTAACAACTTGAATATAGGGTACATCCGCAACGAAAAGAATGAATTAAACCGCTATTGAATTTCAAGTGACACAAAAGAATCACACAAGGCGGGATTGAAAGACAGATTTCAGAAAGTGAAATTCCATAGGACAGGCTTCCTTGACCTTTACCTTTTGTTGGCGGTTGGCATAGGGCTTGTAACGTCGGCTAACATGAAAGGTTTTCGAAATTAGTCTTGTAAAGGGAAACCACAGTTCTTTTATAGCCCGCGTAGGAAGAACGGTATATAATAGTATCAGCATGCTATTGCGTTCTCACTTTCATAACGTTAAGCTGTAACAAGAGCTTTAATAAAAATGTGGTGTCTTCCTCATGATGTCTAGATTGGACTACGACATTCTTATAGCCCTCCTGGTTGGTGCCTTGGATTTTCGTCATCCCAGGATTTATAAAGCTGCAATTGCTGCCTTGTTGATTTTTCTATTTGAATATAATGAAGAAGAGTATTCTGTTTTATTTTTTTTATGATTAGTTGATTTTAGATTGAAAGGTGATAAGTACGCAGGCAAAAAAAATATCAATAATTTAAACCCTCTAAAGTCTTCTAAACATACAGATCACTACAGCTTCGACGAAATGGGATAAGATTCCAGGAAAAGCAAAGCCAGAAAGGCAGGCCTAATAATGAACTCCAGGGGCGTGGCTAAGGGGTAGAAGTCAATCAGTGGTTCCATTCTGTTTCATTTCAGATTACAATGTCGGACATTTTTTTTAACCTCATCAAAACCTGATCGCTAGGGGATGTGGTAAACTTCCCTACCCCTTTTTGTTTCACTTTTGCTTTGAAATAAAATAGGGTATGCTACTCCCATGAGTAATAATGAGAATTATAAAAAAGTGATAACGCCATAATGTAAAAATTACGCACACCATTCAATTCAAAACCTTTATTTTATTATAGAGTTGAAAAATTTTAATTTAGTAATTTTTTAACTATTATGTCGATATGTAAATATTGTAGGTTTCCCTCCTTTTCAATTCATAATTAATTGTTATTTATGAATGAAATCTAACTATTCTTGTTTGCATTCAGTTATTAAGTTTACCAACTAGCCTAATTCAAGATTATTCTGTAACATTATAGAACTCTGGCCTAAATTGTACTTATTACTTCACCCTCTCCGAAATATTCTTAATCACGGTTCGTAGTGACAAAATAAACATAAATGCTTTCCCAATAAACTTAAAACCACCACTAACCTCAATAGTTTTTACCGCAATCTATTCCTAATAATCCATTCCCAATTAATTATTAATGAAAATATCAAATATTAAGCTAATTTCACACCGGGCACAACTCATCCAGAACAGTTAACTGAAATCAATTAACCCGAACTATTAAAATTGTCTTGATTCATTCTTCGCATTCCCTGTTAAAAAAATCTGATACACTTATAATTACATCTGGGCAAGATATTTATGAAATGTTCTCAGACAAGGCCGAAGCAATGAAATATCTCACATTTCTTCCTGTTTCACCATTATTTTCAATATCGGATTTCCAAATTTCCGACTAAAATATAGTAGTTCCTCCCCAGAATCACTGAATAAATGGAGTGCTATTCATATTAATTAGATTAGAGACTAGAGTATTCATTATTTTTTTGGGTACAAGCTATTATTTTGCTAAGATTTCCTTTACCGTCTACCTGTGCCTGAACCAAATTTACGTTTTAGTATGGACAAAATCTTAAAATTCTCAATCATAAACTGATGATTTTATAAAATATAATTATAATAAAATGATTATATGAAATTTAATATTTACATTTCTAAACAGTAAATTTTATTCAGGCAAAAATAGATTGGAAAAAAATATGTATTACGAAAATTGTCACTGGTACTCATTTACATCTAAAGTCCTCAGTTTATTCATTATTTAAACAAATGTATATATTGATTAGTAATATTTCAAATCTGGTGGAACGAAGGTTTGTTGCAGGTGTAGCCAACAAGTCGATCGCGAGGCAAATTTCGGTCAATCAGTCAAACCTCTCTATTATAATTTATCACAATATTTTTAACCTTTTCCACACTCAGGTCAGGTCAGGAGATCGTAACACTAAAAAAAAAGCAATCCTTTCCCACCGGACACGCCCCGCTAAGACCCCCAGGGAGCGACGGTCCTGTATCACTTTTGTAATATTAGATTAAAATGGGAAGGGAAGACTTTAAGATAGTCAAATCAGCAATGTTTAAAAAGCCCCTGAAATTGAAAAACGGCGTGGGTCCGTGCACCATAGACTTTGAAGTGATTGTAGCAGACATATTTCATATGGATCAAAAGTTATTAATTTAGCCATGTTCTTTTAATTCCCCTAGAGGTCAATTTTTTGGCCCTTTAAATAATTATTGTTTTTTTTCACGTTAGTAGATTAGCTTTATATCTGTACTTCATGCGATCTGTACTCAGCTGGCGATTGATAGATTAGCAAAAAGTAAGTTATAATAATAAATATTATTCTTTCATGATACATTTTCCGGGCCCGAAAAAAAAATCGAAAGTGAAATCAAATTCTCAGTCATACTGTGCATCTTTATAACAACTTTTTCATATTTATGAACAACTTATACATTGAAATTGATTAATATATTAAATTGCATCTTAAGTTGGAAAATAAACTCCCTAACCACCCAAACCCATTAGTTTCTAACCTTGCTTCCTCTTCCATTCCTGGCAATCCTCCGAGGCGCCTGAAAAGAAGATGGCCTCGTGACTTTATATTGTAAACTGTTTTTAGAGTTCTACTACTGGGTAGTTTCTCTACATCCTGTATCATATCATTATGTCATTATGATCAAATTTACTGGTTGTATTTTTTTATACAGTTGTAAATATCAATAGATAAATAATAAAAAAAAAAAAAGTTGGAAATATATATTACTTGTCTACCCATGAGCTGATACTGAAACACAGTTAATAAACATAGTATACATTTCTCACCCCTTCTTTCCCTTTAGACTACGACTAAGTCGATCGAGACACACGTATAAGATAAAAAGTAGATGTTATATGCAGACAAGTTGGCGACCCCTGGTTTATTTGATCAGGGCGTCCTTTGAATGTACTCCGGTTGTATTAGGCTTTAGGAAGATAAGCTATTTACAATGAGATCTCCTCGAATATGTAAAAATGTGGTATGGAGCTCCTTTATATCCAATTACAATGTTTAATTCCTTGCTATTAAAAATGAAACAATATCATAATTGCTTCATTTATAAAATAATCCATACAGATCTAGAACATAAGGAAGAAGTGTTGGAAATTCGGTTCCAAATGTATAACATGCCGTCCATTTTAAATTATAAACTTATAAATCCAGCATTGCATCATAAGTTATCCCCAATAATAATTCTTCGTGACACCTACATGATCGAACAATGAACGAGTAGTTAGTGATTGAAATAGTGACTCCAAGAGTAATTGGTATACTATATAAAACCCCATTTTTTAATTTTTATTGCATTGAACATTTCGTTTTTGCATTTCTTATCGTTCTTTTCTACAATGAATCATATTGCAAGCGATGGCGGACAGGAGTACCACACCCTACACATTGCAGCCAATCTCTTTCTCTGTTCCTTGCACTTTACCGTTCTATTCTTTTATCTCTATGTACAGTTCATGGCCGCTCTATAATATCTCCAAGGGCTTGAACGTTCCGTAATGTTCCGTTATACGTGATTCCTTATCTTGAAATAGTCTATCTGTCGTCTTTGATCTCGAAGCTTAATAAGAACAGTTTGAGCTGGATAAGCACCTATCATTACATCTGTATTTAGTCCAAGTTCAAAGTTTTTTTTTCGATGATTGTTTGTGGTTCCAATGACATTACTGTTTCGAAACGGTCTCTTATTCCAGAAACATGCCACGATTTCGGTAGAATAAAGGTTGTTTTGTATGTAAATTACTCACAACTAGTAGTAATCATGCTCGCTGATAACTGAATAAATCTCAAGGTCTTTGTATGAGTTATTAACTTGATTGGAGCTCAAATAGAAGTAATAATTATGAAAGCTGCAAAGATAAGCTGAACTCATTTAAGCCAGATGCTTATCCGAGATGCCAGTCAAACGATGACTGTCTCTCTGTGGTATGTAAGTTGGAGTAGGATTGCTAAACGTGCCGAAATTATTTTGTTGATGAGTTGCTTCCAATTTATTTGTTGTTTATCATCATTTATTCATCTTTTAAAAAACTAATAATGACATAAATTTGCCTCGGAGCTATTGTTTTGTTGTTTTAGACAATTATTTGGAATATAAGTTGTAGCCATTCGTGGATAGATACATTTTTAATTCCAATTTAGTGTGGAAATTTCGGTATTGAATACGTATATGAGTTGTAACGGTCGGTGCGTTAGTGTCTGACAGTATGGTGTCGTTATACATGTTAAGTACCTAGTTCCTTATTAGTATGTGCAACCGAAACGTCTTTGGTTTTCAAATATGGTCTATTTTGGAATCCCTGCAACCTAAATTTAGCTACAATTTACAAGTATAGATACATTTATGTTTTCAGAACAATAAGTAAATAGATTTGAGGAATAGATTGAACCAGCTTATGAAAGCAGTATGGTCGAAATTTTAAAATATTATACCGTACTTTACACACTTAACCATTTGGTATTTTCTCATAGTTCTTTAACCGCCCTCCCTAGATAATGTTCAATATGTCGCGATTAAACATTTGTTTTAAGAGGTATATGGACAAAAATATTTATTCTAACAAAAAAAGATTTTTAAGATGTTCAATCAATCAGGAAATTGATTCTGAAGTGGCTTAGATATTCATAAGTATTTATTATTTATAAGTAATCATTTTAGTAATTATCATACAATCAATCATACAAATAAATAATTTTATCATAAATAACAAATTTTATCATACAAATAAATAAAACATCATACAAGTATCATAAGTAATTATTTTAATATAGCACTAGCTGAATATCCCTGAATAATGAAAGGTGTTGGTTTCTGAGTTTTAACGGGTGGCTTCTGAAGCATAACGAGTTGGAATGAATATTTATTGTAAAATTTCTATCATTATAAATAATATAAGATTACAAGAATCTTAGAATATTCGTTAAATTTAACTGTGTACTATTATTTATTAGAGTAAAAAAAAAAAAAACCTAAGTATATTTGTAGAGAATAGAATTTACACTCAAAACTGACAAGTACATAAATTTGAATACTTATTTCTAATGTAAGTAAAAAAAGTGAAAATTATGGATATAAAAGTTGCTACTAGTTGGTAACTAATCTTCTGCTTTTAGTTAGACTTAAACAAAACATATGGTCCCGTTTACCTTAAGTATTTCTAGAAAGCAGTGACAAATAATATCAATGTGGTGCATCTCTGCTTTCGACCAAAAGAAGAATTTATCCCTTGACTTCTCTGAATAGGATAATTCCAAAACAATCTGATGATCTTGACAGATATGTTTATAAATTGTTGAATAGAAAATGCACTTATACCGGGACTCACTTCAAGAATTAATGATTCCATTCAACTTTTTTTTTTATCTTTGTATTGTGTAATGGAATTTTCACTCGGGGATATCTTGGAACGAAGTAGAAAGTTATTCTTCATTATAATCTTGTAAAGCATGAAATAATTTTTTGAAATGTGACTAACGGGCACTGAAGTTGAAAGGGCGTCTCGAAAAGATTAAAAGATCTTTTTACTTAGACCTTGACTTTTACTTTAACCCGTACTTTACTGTACTCGCTTAATAGCAGTGACTGGAACGATCGGACAAGGGAACAACTTACTCGGCTGAAAAAATATTATTCAACAATTCCTTCCTTATACTCTGTATAAAATCATAAATATAAAATAAAAATAATAATAATAAATAATTTAAAATATGTTTCAGATTTAAATACAGATCTGTATATACAGATATTTAACTCCAATGCACATTTTCAATCTAATTAAGAATTGTAATAATATTTCATTCACGAATCAATTTACTTTATGAACTTTGTTTTTAAATTATAGGGAATATTAGGTAGCTAATCAATACCTTAAACATTAAAATTAATAAAATTGTTTTAAATTCTGAATTAAAGTAAACAAAAGAAGAAAATAAAGTTAAATAAAGAACTGTGGGCATTAAATAAATTAAATATAATAATTAACTGAACTAATTAAATTAAATAAAGGTGGGCGTTGATGACCATTGGGTTTTACGCTCTAAAACCCTAACAAATAACAAGAACAATTCCTGCAGCCAACATGATTGAAAGAAATGATTTTTTTTAATGAGTTATTTAAAACATGATTACATAAATATGTAGAAATGTACCTAAAACTACTAAGATAAGGAAGCTAAAACGGAATTCTTTTAGTGGAAATAACCTGAAAAATACGGAAAGATAAAAAAGTTGTGTTTTCAATGAAAATATAACCGAACTAATGATTGATTTTATTATTTGTATTAATAAACATAATCAAGAAAGCTAAAAAAATATTTGAAAAAGTTTTTATTTTCATGTATTTTATTCTTTGGGAATAAACTTATAATATATATAGTTAAGTAATTATAACTGGGTAGTTAGATTGCCAAAACTCCAAATATATACTTTCACAGTGAATTTTCATAGAAAATAAAAATAACCATAGACAGTTTTATTTGAAGTGATAAATTTTGTTCTTTAAATGAAAAGCAAATAAAACAATTAATTAAAAATTTAGTATAAATATAGCTTAATAAATATATGGTTAAATTCTATTTATTTGTTGTTTTTTTATGCTCATTTCTAGTCTTCGGGCATTGATTTTAATTTTGGGGGAAAGGGCTCATTTCTCAACGTAATAATTTTAAAAAAGAGAATTGAACATTTTTAGTTGGACAAAAAAAAAATAATAATAATAAATATGTATAAACCCATTTATGTTACTGATGCCACGCTATTTGAAAACTTTCAGCCATTTCGGAAATAAAATTTTTAAAAATTTATCACCTTTGAAACTCGTACCTTTTTTTCAAAGAATAGCACATTAATTAAAAAAGGCAATTTTTACTGCATTTCTGGGGTATATGGGGTTGCATTTCTGCCAGTATTGCAACAACAATCTAACAATAAGCCATATTTTCCAAGAATGTCCATATTTCTCACCACACCTCAATAGACAGGACTAAACCAAGATATCACAAAAACCCTTGGAGACGATGTTAAAATAATAGAATTAGTGTTTCAGTTTTCAAAATCACAACATTTACTGACCAAAATATAACATTGAATGGAAGAAAAAATAATAATAATAATAAAATAAATAAATAAAATTAAACGAATACAAGCAAAATTAAATAAAATATGAATGGCGTTGATGACCAATGAAGTTTGGCGCCACTAAACAAATACAAACAAACAAACTGAATTTCTGTGTTATAAAAAGTCAAGTCTCTCAATAATGCTGTGACTGTTGAATTCTCAAAAATATTACTCTTGGTTAAAGTATGTTCTTCTAGTGAGGGAATGGAAAGATCAACATAAAAAAAGTTCTTATTGTCTAGAGTTTTACCTTATGCCTTATTTTATTCAGTAAGATATCGGAATAATAGTTGGTGAACCTAAAACCACTGTTAGTATTTTTATTCACTCTTACGAAGTCTAATTTAAGCTGAAGATAAGTAAGAAGAAGCGCTCCGTTGCCAACAAGTGGAGTGTACTGTGCAGACAGAAGGTTTCTACATCTCTTCTCATTTCGTAACAGATCGTTTTCGTGGAAAGTGCCAAGAGCTATTGTTCCTGTTTGCTTTGAACGTCACGATTTGTGGCAAATAGACCCTGTGGAAGCCAATTCAGGGCCCCTTTTTTCCAATATTAAGAAAACGTGCGAACGTCTCAGAATTATTGGCTTGCGTCAATATTGAGCAATGATTGCCAGTGGTGTTAAACTAATAAAATAGTTGGCTGCTTTCCCTTTTAAATAATTCAAAGTCTAGAGGAGGAAATGTAATACTCATCTCAAGAAATTGATTTATACATTTCATTTCGCTCCATTTATTGCTTATTGTACCAATTTTCCCTATTCATCTTTAATTTTACACAAATACTTCCAATGGAAGAGGATTAATTGAAGAAAGTTGGTCATAAAAGGTACACAAAATAGCTGGAATAACTATTTCTTAGACACCAGAGAAGTATGATAGGACTGTGAGAATATAAAAAAGAATTATTGGCTTGCGTTATACCATAAGATATAACAATAATAATAATAAAAATAAGGAAGAAAATTATAAAATAAATATTAATAATAAGTACATTAAATAGAAATTTAATTGAAAATGTATCATTGGAGTAATGAATAGAGACATAATTTTCAATGTAATTAGTAACAATTATTTAATTAAAAGGAGGAAACAGGAGAGAGGAAATAAATGAGGTGTATGTACAGTGAATAACATATTAAAGGCATGTATAAATATAGGAAAAACGTAACTAAATAAATATAATTAATCATCTTCATATATTTTTACATCATACTTTCAACTACTCCTCTTTCGTTCATTTCATAAACCACAATTTTTATATAGCTTCACTTGGTGGGGGTTTCAAGTGGGGCGAAACGCTAGTGTTCAATAAATAGTTTTTAAAGATATTTTGTGTACCTCTCTGGCCCACCATCTTTCTATAATTAAAACATTTCTGGACAAATTATAGACTTATATCTGTAAGCTACTTATTAAGCATACGCTTGTAATTCTGAAGAAAGTAGACGATTGCTGAAACACTAGCTATAAATCTAATGTTACAGAGCTACAAGGGAAGTAGAAATGTAGGGACTTCAGGTATCGATTATTGCGATAATTGCTGATTTAAGTCAGCACTGACAATCTAGTCGGCCCTTACGGGAGCTCTTTGTAACAGTCTGGTAGGTTAGTAGGACCATGTGCACAGTTTATATATGTGAGTGAAATAAACCAGTGATTATAGGGTCTTATTATGCCTTTACCTACAGAGTAAAATACATCAAAGTAGAAATACTATTCAACATAACTAAAAAATTAGAAATGAATAAAAGTCCCTTCCCACAGTCTTAATGAATCTGAAAGTAAACTATTATAAATAATTGTATCATTCCGAAGTTACAATTATAAACAAATAGCTAATCAATTGAAATAACAAATGAACATCTGTTATAACCTTCTCTCATTGATAGTTCACATACGGTCCGCTAAGAGCACTTGAATGCAAGAGCGGGACAGTTACCTAAATACAATTACTTAAATACCTAAAACTAAATGTAATTTACAAGCATTACATTCTTATGAATTATTAGAAGTTTCTCATATTCGAATTATTTTGAGTTGTGACAGTCTTCTTTCAAACCGATGATATGTGGAATTACAAGATGACTCATTCTCGAGCTATTATGTTTGAGTAGAACAGACAATGAGCTAAGGTGTGAATTTGTATTTTAGAATGAATAATAATCAAAATCACCATTAGCAGTGAAGGTAAGGCCATTTGATCTTATGAGGAAGTGGTTATAAAAATAGAATACCTAAATATTCAGAAGATAAAATCTATCAGCTAAAATATAGTAAATCTTTTTCTCAGTATATTTGGTGTTTCAAACGTAAATAAAAATTGATTCTTTGTTACTATCCTGAGAGAATTTTCATAGTTGAATCAGATTTTTTCAAACATGATAAATGGTTTTTTTATGTTAAGCTAGATTTATTATTTTATATTTTTGCAAAAGTAGCTGTACAAATAGGAAAATAGAAATTTAAGACTTGGTGGAAAGGAATAATAAATCGTGACTAGTTGTATCCTCCAATAAATTTAGTATTTCTAATGCATCTTGTGCTCAACAAGCCGACTCAGCTAGACATTTTCTATAAAATGAGATTTTTATTTATTTTTTTTATTAAAACATCTCATAATTTTATTTTTATAATTAATATAGACAAAGGTTATCAATTAAACACTTCCTTAAAAACGTCAAAGATGGTAAAGTAATTTAACTAACGCGACTACTCTGCCGAAATAAACAAATTAATTAGTCAATATTGGCCAAAATGATAATTTATCTAATAAATTAATTAATTAGTATCCTTATTAAGTCTCAATATTCTTTATTATATCAATAGTCCAACGTTTCGGCCAGGTCGGCTACCCTCAAGGACAACCTTGAATATATATTTACACCTCACATCAAAATTTAAAAAAAATGTTTTACAGGCTATTTTGCCCAGATCATCAAATTCAAGTCAAAATCACCCTATTTTTTTAGAACTTCATTAATTTTTAAAACTTTAATCTTAGATTCAAAATACACTATCCACTATTAGATATAATAAAGAATGTTGAGACTTAATAAGGATACCAATTAATTTATTTAATAGATAAATACCAGTCTCAAGAATTTGAATAAATTAAATATAATAATTTATCTCATTACATTCATTGGTTTTGATTTCTGAAAATATATTATTTTTCGAAATCACCAGCCTCAAAACCATGAAAAATAGTATTAATATAATTTTGTCTAACTGTTATTGTTCCCAGTGTGCTGCATTTAATCTGCATAAAACAATTCACATCAGGTTTATCAGTTATGCAAAAATAGCAATATTTAATTTACTTAAGCATTTAAAAACATAACTAGAAGATGTTCATGAGTGACGTTCAATAAAATTAAATATATTTTATACATACTTATAATTTTAATAGGGCATGCAGTCTGATTAATTTGATAATAATTGAAGCTGGAGTATAAAACCCTTCTCTTGAAGTAATTCCTGACTTTCTATCTCAAACCCCATATGCATAAATAACAGTAAAAGCGTTATACTTTCCTAAGTGTAGGAAGTATGCGAGACTCATTCCCCTTAAGCTATTTGAATAAACGGCCTGATCTTATTTACTTGAAGCTGTCTTGCGCAACGAAGTCTTCCATTCTGTGTAAATTTTATTTTTAGCATGCGGGGGAGATCGTGGCCTTATGAGAAGACTTGACCTTTGAAATTAGAGGCAGGAAGTAGCTTCAGTCTCGTTTAAAATTTTAAAAGAGTCCGAATTTTAAAAGACGTGTTTGATATTGGAGTAGTTCAAGAAGAGTGCATATTGGCATTAACCGGTTTCTTTTGAATTTTTTTAGTGACATATCTAACAGTAAGGAAGCTGCTTTATTTCATGTCTGTAGTTTGGAAAATGATTTCGACGTGGTACATCAGAAAAGATTTAAGTAACAAATGTCAAGTTTTTAACAAAATTATTTTTGACAAATAGATAATAATTTTTTTTTTTTAAAATTAATTGGTACTCCAAAATTGTAGATTTGTTTATATATAAAATAATGACAGTATTGTATTCACCGAAAAACCGTTGTCGAAAATATCAACGAAAACAGGTTTTTTTTTTTACGATTTCCAATGAGTTCAAAATTTTTAAGAGCCACAGAATCACGCTTGTTTTGGAGCTCTGATCTCGAATTAGTCAAGGAAAAGTTTCTTATTGGCCTATCTTAGTGCCTCTTAAAATACAAGCAAAGGAAGAAAAATGTTTAAATATTTATATTTATAATAAGGTTTTAGTTATTTTGAGGATGAAGTTGGCTATAAAAGAGGTATGAACATCTTGGTTAATGCAAAGATTGTAGTTTAAGAATGTTTCCGACATTCCATATATTGGGATCGTTATATCAATGTTGTGTTTTATAGCATTACTAGCCAACCCGGCTTCGCTATTGCTATAGAACATGACATTTGTTTTCAGCCCTCAAAAAACTTTAAAGGGAATCATTTATAATTATTTTCTTATTCTTCGGAACGAGATGAATCTCCTCGCTTTGTTAGTACTACATAAGTATATTTTTACTATATTGAATTCAGACAGACTGACCCATCAAAGTATTGTAAACGAGTTCTTAGGAGTGAAACAAAGTTGATATCCGTTTTTATAACTTCAAGAAACCCTTAAATACAAATTATCGAAAAAATCGGAAAATAATTTTTTTTAGCCCAAAATGTTTGCCCTACATCATCTCCCTTTCTTTTTTCTGATTTCTTTTCTTTTTTTTCTGTTCATTTGAAACTCATATTTCGTCCTTATAAGGTAATTATAATTAGATATAAATTAAATCTAAATTTTGTCAATGTAGATATTCAGCTTTCCAAAGGTTATACAAGTGTTGGAATTGGACAAAAGGAGTTATGAACGGTAGTACGAGCAATAGTCACTGAAAGAAAGAAATTATCCTTTAAATAAATCAAGTTGAAAAATTTATAATTTTTAGTTGCCTTGAAAACTGTATTTGGTAGTTTGAGACGACGCTAAAAAAATATGACACGTTCTTTTCTAAAAAAAAAAAAATTGTTCACCTACTTTACCCCGAACCACATTAGGTTTTCATCATTTTTGTAAATATAATATACGTAGCTGAATGGAATCAGATCAAATCAAAGAGAACCAACGAGACGACATGGAATCAAAGAGACGAATCGATTGGTGTACAATAACCATGAAAAAAACTTAACAAAAGCAAAAAAAAAAAAACGCTTAATTTTGTTCATAGGAATTCGGGGATTTCATTATCTTTACGTCTCCACAGAGTGAAAGGAAATATTTTGAAAAAAAAATGCACGTAAATAAATCGGTCCAGTAATTCTAAAGTTTATTGTGGAAATAGATTCGACCATTATACGTTTAATATTAATTTTTTTTATTATCATTTCAAATCATTGCTCAAACAAGTATTTTTATTACTCTACTTTTATTACTCTAATTAAGGTGGAGATGAATTACTCTAATGAAGTTTTGTTTTTTATTAGACGATATTACAAAGAACTGGAACAGTTTTCACACAAACAGACTAATAACAATTTTTACAGCAAGATGGTCGGAGTGCGATTTAAAAAAAAAAATAGTGTTTCGCCCGACTTCACAAAATATTTCTTTATTTTTTTAACATATTTATTTTTTTATAATTAATTTTTTTATTATATAAATTGATACTTAAAAAAAATATGCACAAAATTGAGTAGAGAAACAGAACTTTCCGTTTTGTATATATTTGCTTTCTTTGCTATATTATATTTATTGTATCCATTCATTTAATATTATTTTATTTTTGTATTTTATCCATATTTTTTTTTATTCCATGCTTTTTTAAATATAATCTCTCCCCCTTATTATGTATATTATTTATTGCTGTCTACCTATATTTAATATTTTCTTAAAACAAACCGCACCAAACCGAGTGATGAGTAAATATGTAAGAGTGCTTCCAAACAGATTTTGAGAAGTTGTCATTGACATCTTTAATTAATAAGTTAAAGTCACATTATTCTTCACATTATTAATTATTTTCACCAAACCTTGAGGTTAAATTATTTTAAAGTTTTACACTTTCAATAATTCTATATTAACCTATTCGCTATTCAATGTACCTTGTATATCAAGTACATATTCCGATAAGCATGTTTGTATCTGTTGCTATATCTACTGTAATATATTTCGTTGTCACCTTTCTTCTAAGTTGTCACCTCCTGCTGGATTCCACTGATTTAGATTTTACGAGGCGGGCTTTTGCCCTCTTTATTGTTTCCGGGACGACAGCTTCCAACAGATACGCAGACCAGAGAGTCAGGTAGGAAGAGCGGGCGCTGTGTGTGGTCTACTTACCTGTGCCGCCGTGCCTTGTGGCTATAAATTATTGCGAGCCACCAATTTAATTTATTTAAGGATTCGTTAAAACATCAATCCCTGAAAAGATACGTATTATTGGGGATCGCCAACTATCAATTTAAAAAGTGTGAAAGACTCAATTTCAATCACTTGAACATAAGTAGTTGTTATGAAAACTAGGTAAAAAAAAAAACAAAAAAACCATGAGCGTTCAAAAAAATAAATTTATTAAAAATATATAAGTTGATTTTTGATTGAAGAGTAAGCCAGTTAGTAGTTCTCAGTTTAGACTAAGGCTGTTAGTGAGACTGAGTTTATTAGTGTTTGCCACCTTTGTGGCCGTCCTATCGGTTTCAGTATCCTCAATAAAGGGTATGTAATCGGTTAAATAACCAAACTTTAATCTAAAAATATTTAGTTAATTCATACTACGAGATGGTACGGTTAACAAGCACACGTGAACTGCGGTCTGGGTGGCTCTCTTGCGTTGAAGGGGATCTACAGCTTTGAGCTTCAAACAAATTAGTACAAGAGCCGGGAAGAAAAATATGAATATGAATTTGGAAAATAAAAATTTGTCCGAACAACTATAAATCAATTTATTTTAGCAAATTTCATGTAAACTATTACTCCTACGAAGATAAACATCATAAACTACTTTATAGCTCATTAAACCAGCTTTTATTTCAGTAAAATTTAAAATAAATTCCAATAAATCCCACCAAATCACATTTACCCTTCAACGTAAACCCATGACCTCTTCCCCTACAATATCCTTTAATAATTTACATTAATTAATGTATCCACTTGTTTTCCCACTTATTCCTGTCGAACAGATCCGTTACTTAGGACTACATCTTGACAAACGACTGACATGGACTCCTCATACAAGACTAAAAAGACAAGAAACTGCTCGTAGATTCCGACTATTGCAACATTTACTAGACAAACGGTCTAAATTGCCAATCCATTACAAAAGACTGATCTACATGATTATTATAAGGCCTATCTGGACATACGGAGTTGAGCTTTGGGGCTCCACTAAAACATCAAATTCCTCCAGAATTCAATCCTTACAGTCCAAAATCCTTCGTAAAATCCTTAATGCTCCTTACTTTGTCACAAATCAAGTCATCCATCAGGACCTCAATATTCCATATGTTGCCGATTTGGCCAGAACCAGATACCGTGCCTTCCATAATAAACTTCTCAACTACCCAAATCCACTTTTTTCTAACCTGGCTTTTCCTTCATTACCTAATAATCCTCCTAGGCGTCTGAAAAGAAGATGGCCTCGAGATCTTCTCCTCTAGAAATGTTAATGGAGTTCTATCAGTGGGTAGATTCTCCACATGTTTTTACCATGTCACTATGTAACCTACAGCAAATTTACTTGTTGTATATATGTGTATACAGTTGTAAATATCAATAAATAAATTATTAAAAAAAAAAAAAAAAATTCAGTGCAAATAGACATCTGTACGTCAAATGGTTTTTGAAATATAATTTTTTCAAAATAAATTCACTACCTACTAATCTTTCATTACAACATTTTTATGAAATGTTGCTTTTTAAAAAGCTATATCTCGAAAACTAAATAACTCTATTAGGGCTCATATTTTAGCAAATTTACTCTTCTTTAAATAACGTTCTCTTAGGTTTTCTTATGTTGTTCCTACTTTTTAAGATATAGACCTCTGAATGAAAAATTAGTTTTTTTTATCGCTTTGAAACAGCCGTCTTTTTTTATTCCCCCTACCTATACTTGGCAGACTCATCAATTTTGACTATTGATTATACCTAGTTTTCATTAAAGTAATGAAAAATTGGGGTGAGATAACTGCCTTTTTTCTCCTCTTCGGATCTTGTACTAAATAGAGCCCCTACAAAGGCCTACCCAGAATCAAAACTAGAAGAAGCCAAAGTTGTGCATTTCAGCACAGATAAGGCGAATAAAACAAAAATTTTAATAAAATTATATTCAATGTCGCAATGCTTTATTAGTTATTATAATTAGTGTTTATTTGAAAAAATATTAAATTAATATTTTTTCACTTCTAGGGGGAAGCAACTGCCCCCTCCTGCCCCCTCTCTGGGTACGATCGTGCCCCACAAAGAGATAATACCCCCATTCCACAATCCATATACGCTTGTTCACGCGAATTCTCTTGAGGTACGGACAGTACAGAATATATGTGCATATACATAACTTTATACATTTACAACCTTTTATCTTTAATAGTTTATTGTTGTCAAATATGATTGCATATTATAAATAAATAAGTGATGTTAATTTTGTTTTTTAACACACAAGACGAAATATTTATTCTAAATTCTTCAATATCAATTTAAAATAAATTTATTAGTCTATTTTATGCTTTCTAATCTCATACTAAATATTAAAAACTGTTATTCCTTTCAATCAGACCCTGTTTTCAAAACTTGACTCAACCTTAAAATGTAATTTTGACCTAATATTAAGATATCTAACGTTTAAGCTAAAGATTTTTTTGAAAGATAAAGCTAAAGATGGGTAAAGAAAAACTTAAAAAAAAAAAATGTATTCAATTTGCAATCATTATATATCTCATTAATTCTAAGTATCATTATATTATATTATATATGTTAGTCTTTGAAGAGTGTATAATACTGAAATGCTTAAATATATATAAACTTATTTCTTTAAATTTTAGTTTTTGTTTGTTAATGATATGAAAAAACTAAGTTAACATGGATTTATTAAAAAAAAGTAAAATATGTAAACAATTATTTGTTTGTTAAGAAATGTACAAAGGTATTATAATTCAGGTATTCATTATTAAATTTTATATTTCATATCTTAATCAATAGCTATGCTAATTGATTGTTTTAATTTTTGATGATGCGAGAAATACATTCAAACGTTTTTTAACATCTATAAATGTTTGAGGAAGAATTTTCTTCACATTATAACCGTATAATGTATAAATAATAAATAAATAAATAGTATACCGATACTGTATAAATAAAATTATATTTTCCAAGAATATATGAAAAATATTGTTACTTTTTTCCGAAATTTACCCCTTTTCTGGATTTCATATTGCGTTTCTAATTATCTTTCATTCAAGGTTGGTTATTTGTTACTTGACAATAAAATTTACGATATGAGCCGTTGTTAAAAAACATGGGAGCTTCCAGGAAATTAGGTAAATTCATAAGTAAGCAAAGACAGTTGTACAATCCCTTTCTACATTACACTACACTTACTCCAAATTTGGGGCCAAATGAAACCAGCCTTTTTCGAAAAACAGGTGTGCAAAGTAAAATACGTTTTGCGATTGCGTAAGTGAAAGCAGTGGCTGGAATTTTCAAACATTTATACAAGACCATATCAACCCTAGTTCCCAATTTAACTACCGATTCAGGCGAAATTGCACGATAAATTTTGAAAGAATAATTGTGACAAGAAAAATACGTTTACGCATAATGCGCAAGCCAGAATAGCTGACGGTATGTAATGAAATTGATATTACAGCTCTAAACAGACGATTCAGACAACTATACCGACTGCTCAGCCGGACCTCTCATCTCTCACTAGAAAACAAACTTCTAATTTATAAGACTATACTCCGACCTATCTGGACCTACGGGCTTGAACTTTGGGGAGCAGCTAAACTCTCAAACATCAAACGTATCCATCCTTTCATTTCTAAAATTCTTAGAACCATAGTTAATGCACCCTATTACATTTCTTACTGATCACTACCCCATGACCTTCATATACCTTTTGTCCTTAACCTCATACCAACCAAATTCTCAAAATTCCATATTAACCTTTGGTACAATCCTTATCTAGTTCCATCCATCCCTACATTCCACCTCGAAGGTCGAAACGGCAGTGGCCAAGAGACTTATTCTAAAATAAAAATGGACAATTGGAGTTCTGGCAATGGTCAGATTCCCACACAAGTTGAGTGTTTGCGGCTTTAGCGCACTTACTCAGCCTCCACTGGCTCATTACCCGTGATGCGGCGAAAGGGATCTCATGAGCTCTGCTCTACCCCTCACACGTGGAGGATCTATTTATCAATAAATAAAGTTCGATTATAAAAAAAAGTTATTTTATTATCATGCTGTTCAGAGGGGGTGTTGACTTTTACCTGCCGTTCTTTGTTATCTGCATCAAGGTGATTTGGGACCACGTGTATCAGGAAGCACACAAGGGTTTAGAACTCCCAAATAAAAAAGACTCAAACTCAAAGGACGTAGAGGATAAACGAAGAACAATGAGCATTAAAAATTAAGATTAAATCTTTAACCATTTCCTGATTTATTCACTTATTTAGTCTAAATTTGATCATCGGCAAGAATATTTGTACCTCGGGAAAAAGAATCTACGCTGAGACGGAATCTCATGAAAGAGTTAACTGATGTATAGGTATTTATTTTTAAAAACGATGAGTCTTATAATTTCCAATAAAATTCTGCACAACCGCCTGAATCTGTTTTTAATAAAAACAGATTTTTTTTTTTCTATTTTAAATAAACTTATTGAAAGTTGCTAATAGACAAAAAATTCAATTCCGTTTGACCATATAAGAAAAGGGAATATGAAATTTTAACCAATTTAAATGAGAACTGCTGGTCTGACATTAAGGATGAACAGAAGTCAATGAAAATCTTTTATCCGTTTCTTGGGGGTAAGTGCATACTGGTGCCTTTATTGGAACTTTTTTGGAAAAAAATTTATAATAAAATATACAAATTATTTTTTAAGAGAGGGATAGTTTATGTTCATTGTCAAAGTTTAATCTCCATCTTCAAAATTAAATTATCAATAGACAAGTCAAACTTTTAAAATTTAAACTGCACTTGCCTCAAATTACCTCATGATATTTCATCAATAAAATAAAAGGTTCAAAATTTATAATACAAATTTGCTGTATGTAACATTTATGTACTTATATTATGTAGTATAACTCATATTCTTATAACTATGATATAGATATTATAAGTATAAATTTATTATATCCATTTGCTATGTATTACAACACTCATGTATAAATAATGGTCATCTGGGTAAACTCTTGTATTAACGCAAACCTCACATTCATTTAAATGCTCTATTTTTAGGTGTTACTACATTGTTTCTACAAGTGTCTTTAATTATCCCTAATTTACATTCAATGTAATATAAATTTTAATCAATGTTAATTTAAAATTTATACACAAAGAATTACTAATGTAACCTCGTGTGTCGTAATAAAGAAGTAGAAACCAGTCTGGATCTTTGTTGCTCTAAAATGAATATGCATCAGGCAAACATTTACGAATGCAATAAATAATGCTGTTACATTTGCATTTAGTATTTTTTTAGTAACTACTAAATAATAATTATTTCGCTATTTATTTTCCACAGTTATAATTTTATTTTGATCATATAACAGGATCCAATTCTAAGTTTAAATCAACGTCAATTATTTTGTACATGCTTTGAAATACATAAGATACGATAGTATACGTGTCTATATATGTATTCAAAATAGATTTTAGAATACTTGTAATATGATGAGAACATAAATAATAATTACTTTCATAATGTTTTTTTAAATAAAGGATTAACTTAAATATTACTTTCCAAGTTATATTAAAAACTAAAAAAGTTATATTTTTAGTAGTTGTTTGTTGATTTCAATAAAATGATACTACAAATATTATATTATTGATATCATTGAATATTACAGCATACTAAATAATCTGAAATTGAATATAAATAGTGTATTTCATTTACCTATTTCCCTATAATTTTTTTTTTTCACCTGCATTCAACTAAAAGTCTATAGTAAAAAAGTTTACTGGTTGAATTTCAGATTAGTTGTGTTTAGTACCACAAATAAACATAGTTTTACCACTAAAAATCAAATATAAGAACTTTCCACCACAAAACCCCTATTAGCTTTTTACGCATTTTTATTCCGTTCAAACATTACATGATGTAAGCCACTGCAAACAATTACCCCCGGACTTTATCTAACTTCATATATAGCTGTGTTCAGGGCAATTTATTTGGTATTAAACCAGTCCATTTGTAGAAATATTACGCGAACGGTGTAAAATATTCTTGAGTTGGTTGGATCAAATTATTCAGTGAGATTCTTTCAAGCAATATAAGCTTAAGATAGTGAAAAAATATTTGACAATGCTTTAAATATTCCCCGATTTTCATTAGTTTTATATCATATCATATTCGAATATATAAAATATAGTCGAAAAATTCAAAACCTTAAATAAAAAAAAAATTAAAGAATGGCAAAGGAAATATTACTATCCAATTTAAGAGACGAGGTGTAGCCTACTAACGAGCAATAATTAATTTCAACTAGAAGTGGGATGATAAGCGAAGGTTGTGTGATACACGCGCTGCACAAGATTTTTTGTTTAAGATGGCGTTGGCAGAAAAGAAACCTATAAAATGTCTAATTTATTTGCGTCAAGCATAAAAGATAGATAACAATTTACATCTACGTTTTAATTATAAGATTTTTATGAAAAAAAAATGATTGTCTTAACTCTTTTTTTATGCGAATCATTGACAAACTTGTTAAAGTTTGGAATTGATGCTGGTTTCGAACTATTTTATAAATTTCCATCGTACCCATATTCTTAGAGTAAAAATATTTCGAATGCTACAGGGCTCCATAATCATTACCGAAAAATGTGTCTTTGGTGCGACAGATCATTAAGGAATGCAAGGCACTCGCTCAGCTATTTACTTTTTGTTGAGTTTTCTCCGGTGATTTTTCCCAGCAGATTGAATACTGCCGATAAGGGCTGAGTTGGAATTTATGATAAGCGAACAGAGGACGAAATGTATCCTGCTTGGAGCTGGAGAAGCACTTAAAACTTGTTTATATGTTTTTTATTGCTGGCATAATGATTGCTGGAAGAGTCGTGGGCAGTCGCTCAGGGTCAGTGCCTCCAGTCTCGAGTATTTGGTGCTGGAAAAAGATATACCTCTCCTCTCTGTCTTCTTTCCTCCTCCTCTTTTCTATGCATATTAGTTTTATGTTCCATAGCTATGTATCGTAGTATAGCCACTCTGACGTAGTTTGCTGTCAGTTATTATATTATATAGTTGGTGATGAAATTAAACATACTTCATTGAAAATCAACTTCTATCAAGTGTTTATTTTTTACTTGGGTCCTTTTTCAACCAACAATCATCACTTTTATTCAGTTATTATTCTCTTAGACCGTTTTAATTGCCAATTATTTGAACTGTATTATAAGGAAAATTAGTCCTTATAATATTATTGATAAATGAGTGGATTACTATACTCTTACTATATTGATATATTGATATTACTTAAGAAAAAGTATTACTCCACGGCCGTAAAACAGTTCTTGCTACTGAGAGTGGCTCACAAGTGGTAGTAATAGAGCGGAAGGTCTTGATAGGGAAAATAAGTAAACCTTTCCATTAACGAGTACGAAAATCAGGTGAATAATAATAACGATAATCCAATAGTTTTCTTTTTTATACTGTTTTCCTTAACCCATTTATATCACACAGAAAAGTGAAAAATTCGTTCTTATCACCAAAATATTTTCAAGAATTTCCCAGCAATCGCTGGTTTGCTTGAATAGCGGCAGATATGAGAAAAAAAATGTTTTATTTTATTATGTGTTTAAACTATTCCATAGATAGTGTGGCAGACTGTTCATTTTTAACTAGTCTAATTGATTTAGGAAAGTCATTAGGACGACCTTAGTTAAAAAAGAAACTACTGTCTAGGGTAATCTATGATTTAGAAGAAGATATCAGTTTTAATTATTAATCTCTTTCTTAGTCGAAATTCCTAAAATTCTTTCTGTGAATAACATTGGAGAAATGTACGGTTCTTCTAGTAAACCTACACTTATTTTCAGTGCTGACTTCCAGTGCTTTTGTTTATTGTATGATGTTAATTTTCAATAATATAGTTTTTTTCCCCTGTAGTAGTGAAGGACTTTATTTAAATAATGATGAATAGTAAATTTTAAATTATTTTTATATACATGACAATATTTCAAAATAGATATTGATGTAATTGACAAAATGAGAATGGTAGTGCATGAATATGGGGTAAACTCGAAACGTGGTACAACAAATATAGAATAGCATTGTGTTCTAAATTTTTTTTCAATCTATCAATCACAAAATCTAAGTTTTTTCACCTCATCATATGAACAAATTAATACAAACAACTTCCTAGGAATGAAAATCCAGAGTAATATAGTAATTTCAAATCACGATTGTGATCAAGTGGTATATAATATTATCCCCACTGAAATTGTCTGACAGGGCTTAAAAGTTGATTTAAACAAAAGAAAAATATACTCCCGTAAAATTATTTTATTAATAAAGATACAAAAAAGTAAAAAAAAAATTTAATATTATCGTTTGGCTTGCATTAAATAATTTTTGTTAACAATAAATATTTTTTTCTACTATTTTGTAAGTTTATTCACCGCCAACCACACTATTTTCCTACAATTTACCTCATACGGTCAACTATATCCTTCCAACTTAATTTTGTTTCTTTGAAATAATTATCCATTACACATTATTTAAGTGTTTTATCATTAAAAATGCCTTAATATAAATTACGAAATGATTTCATAATTATATTAATAGGTTGAAAATACATTTCAGAAACTAAGATTGGTAATATAGACGTTATTACATATTGTTGAAAAGCCATTGTTAATCAATCTGTTAACTGAACGACTCAAGTACAAAATTAGTGTTAGTATAGCAAATTATTACCAAAGTTAATCATATAGATACATCTGTACTGAGACGAGAGAAGTGTAATTTCAAATCAAAGCAGATTTTCTTCTAAAACATATATCATTTTAGTGGTTCTCATGAATGTGCTTAAATATTAATTATAATAAAAAACTTTATTAGTGTTAATAAATCATATTATCATAATAAACAAATATATAACGGTTATGTGATGTGTAACATCTTCGGACGACAAGAAAAAATAATCTATTTTAACCCTATAAGGAATTCCAAAATCAATTAATACCTACGGGATTAATATTATTTTGGACATGTATCAAGTATCTGCTTATTAACTCATTAACACATGTAAGTTAATTATTCATCTTTTTTATAGGTAAGACGTTTTTCATACTGTGCTGCTTAACAACAATGGCAACTTATGTAAGTATGTCATTCATTTTTCACAGACACATAAATATATATTTAAAAATTAACATTTGATGATTTTTACATTAATTAGTAAGTCATAATAGGGGGTTAGAATAATGATTACAGCATTAGTTTAGTTTTTGTTGCTATAATGTTTTCATAAAAATTCTTATTAAATATAATCAGTACTTATTGTATTCATTCAACAATTATTAAAGCTTTCTCGATATTCTATATTGAATTTAATATTTAATATTAACTCAATATTCTATATTAAATTATATTCTATTTATTTTAGAGTTAGCAATAGAATCAATTGCGCCAAGTTTCTTCTTAAACAGAGGTTTTGATGTTTCTTATCAAGTTATGTGGCATGGGATGATACTATAGGCAATGTACTACCCAGCATATTTAAATGATACATTAAAGCTGAATGGTGCATAAAAAAATGATTTCGTAAATACGTAATTCGTAAATAAATAATAAACTGGCGTTAGGTGCATGATTTTGACAACCTTGATTGGTCCCTGGAACGAACCTTACAATACTTTTAACATCTCTATTATGCATGTGTATGTATGTATTATATAAATTTAATAATAAAGGAGCTTAGGAAAAAAAAAAAAAGATTTCGTAAATAATGTAAAGTAATTTTTTTTTTATTATTTCTAATATTGTTTTAGCATCGGCATTAATAATATTATCGAACAAAGAAATAGTTATCCAGATTCTAATACTAGAATTAAAATTGGAGAAAAAAAATTTACCACTTTTCATCTACTACAATTATGGCGGTGACGAATATGCCATGCTGAGTTGAGGTTAAGTTTGATTTCTCAGGAGGGTGAATTAATAATTAATATATTAAAACTTCTGAGATAAGCTATGAGCTGAACGAGGAAATATTAAAACATTTCTTACACAATGTTGTAACAAATCGATATCATAATGGGTCATAAAAAAAAAATTTCATTAAAACAAAATATTTCAATAATAATTTTTATGTAATCTTCTACACAATTAACCCGTAATGTAGGAAGAGATATAGGAAATGACGGTTGATTGGTTTTTGGTTTATCCTTGATAGTTACCTCATCCACCATCTTTGAAATACCGCCTAATCTTTCCTGATTTGATCTATTATGTGTTCAGATTTTAATAGAGATCACATTTTTGTCTTTTAGCATTTTTGGGAATTTCTGGAAATATACTCTTTCAGTTCCGAAGAAGTAGGATGCCATTTTGAATATCATCAGTCTCATATCCAGTTGCTTTTTCCTTCTTACATAAGCGGAACCAATATCTGTAAATTGGTTTTTCAACAGCGCTTGGAATTGATTTTCATCAAATTATTATTCCCGCATGAATTTTCTTAATTTTTTAAGATGATTTTTCTGAACGTCTTCTTTTGCAATTTTTTTTTTAATGTTCGCAAACAAGCAATAATTGGATTTGTTTATCATAATTATTTATCTTTTAGACTTTTTTTTAAAGGTATAAACTTTTGATCTGTGACATAAAAACTTTGATTCTTTAACCTTTGCTCAAGTTATTTTAAACAAATAATGTAAAATAGAGTTGTTTGGTAAATGAGGTTTGCAGGGTACGTTCAGAAACAGTACTGATAATTTTCTCATTTGTAGCTTTAAATTATTTTATCTGCTGGAGAAATTTGTTGATACTTTTAGATGTTCGTTATTAAGTATTAAAATTTTCCTTGTTTAAGAGCAAATTTTATAGTTCCGAATAAAAGAAAATTTATGATTGTACTGCATGTTGTGATTCCTTATCTACTAATTCTCTTGGGTATTTTTGCACGAGGCTTCAGTTCCAAGACCATCTATTGTATAACTATTTTAAAATTATTTGTGTTTTCAATTAACAGTTTTGCTGGTGCGAAGAAACAAACATATATTATTTTTGAAATATTGAGTTTCAACATAATAAAAACAAATATTTGAAGCAATCTTCAAATCTTTTGTTTGAAGATCTTTCAATAAAGATGTAACCAATATTTGGTAAAAATGAAATTAAATTGAAAACAGAAAACATTACATTATTTTATACTATTATTTTATTATTGTATATTTATATTTATTATGTTTTATTCTATTATTATGTATTTGTATACTGTTACTATATTACAAATCTGTACTCCATATACATATTAATATTATTATTGTAATTATAAGTACTAACAATCATACTAATAATAATTATCATTGTACCAAAAAATGAAGTTTAAAAAAGATTCTTAAGATTTAAGGACTGATACAAATTACAAACCTTCAGTGTATTTGTTCAGTTTATTAGATGCATTCCTACGAAACATGTTAATGTTTATCATACCCATACATAACATGTTAATGAGTTATCATACGCCATCACTATCTGTAAAACACTAGTATACACAATCGTAGTGAAGGCGAGTATTTTAGTTTATATTCGCTAAATCCTAGCATGATCCGAAATATGTTTAAGAAATTAAAGGTCCGGAAAGATGCCGAATGATTTTAAACACAACTTATTATAATTTATTTTTGGATCTTAGTTTAATTGTAATTAATCCTGAACTGACGGCAGTTCGGAATCAACAGGAAAGCAAAAACTCTGATTTTGTTGAGGTTTAGTGTATGTTCGAGTACGTTTGTAGCCGCGTTTGAATTATATGACTGCAGTGGTATCGGTTCTATTTTGGCCTTGAGGGTCAACTTCTATTAACGCAGTGGCCCCACAAAATGAAAACTTGACCACCCACCATTGTTAGAATAGTGGTATCTTGTAGGTAATCCTTCTGCCTCCTCCCGTATGTCAGAAATAACCAGATTCGGTATATGTAATAAATTTTTGTTGGTGGTTATCAGTTTAGGACTTAATGGTTAATTTTGCATGTTATTGTTATGCCCTTATTGTTAGCTTAGTGACACGTTTTAAACAAAAAACGAAATAAACTATGCAGTAGCACAGAACCATGAAGATCTAATTATAGTTATTATTTATTTTCATCATTATTCTTGTTTCTTATACACGTATTGTCGAATTTTCACTGGAAACGTTAGACTTTTGCATTCTACTGAATGTACTGTACTTTATTTCCGTTTCATAACCCCTGGAACATGGCTTTGGAGATTTCCGGGATGTCTGATACAAAAACATACACATATGTTATTTTCAATATGCTACTTTTGACCATTCTCAGCAGTTCTTGTTGAATAAGATAAAGTTTGGATATATCGTTTGTTTTTTTAGGCAGAATTATCATATAAGTGTGGATGCATTTTGGTACTTATACGATGTGGTAATATGATATTAAAGGAGCTCTGCAACACTTCTATAGATAGATGGCCTCAAGATAGCTCAAAAGGCTATAAGGTAAATCTAGCTATAAGGTAAATCGTTGGTATTTTGATAAAATACTAAACGTAATGTTTTTTAAACTACATTGTCTTAAAAAAAAACCAAAATACTTAATTTTGCAAATATAATCTACTGCAATTTTCAAAATTGTATTGCCAAAAATCGATGTAAATTATTAGAGTGATATCAAAAGTTTCAAGAGATCCTTGCTGAGGGTATTGAGAGAGTCTAATTATAACTCTTAGCCATCCTGAACGACTTGAGGACACAATGATACATTTAATCGAGTTGGAAAAGCATTACATGTTTTCAATCTGTTTATTAAAAATATGTACTTCAATATTCTTTAAAACATTTCTTTGATTTATTAACTACATTGCCATCTCGAAGACATCTGATGTGTCAGTGCAGACAAGAGTGGAAAGAACTGTGGAGGACGAGTGAGTGGCGCTCCTAGCGGGGCCGAGTCCAACTATTGCCTGACATTCCTCTCCGAGGCCAGTCTGCTTCGAACCGTTGTCGTTGTGTGTTGGCAGTGGCTTGTGATCTAGGCTGTGTGTAACTGTGATCATCTTATTTTTCTGTCCGCTTTATAGCAATCTTGGATATTCAGTCTCTAAGGTGAGTTTTTCTCCTTAGACCTATTTGTAGGAGATATATGTTGATTTTGATTTTTTTTGTTGGGCCAGTAGTCTCTTCCTATATCTTACTAAAACTACTTTATTTTAATATTAGACAGCTCTCAAATGTTCTTCCTTTAAAAAATTTTATTTATTTTTTAGTTAGTTAATAAGTAAAATATAAAAGAAAAAATATCTGGAGTGCTGGAACTATCCCAGTTCTTTTAGAGGAACTGAGAGATACAAATATTTTTATATTAATAATCACATGCTTATATGCAAGATTCATCTACAAGATTCTGATCTGTAGACGAAATATAGTTAATCGCGTAATCAGGACTTTATCTTCTCAGATTTTATTATGATAAAGCCATTTTATATGTTTTGCGAGGAGCTGAATTCAGCAAGTCTTGTTTTTATGTTTCTTACTTACATCATTGTTAAAGAGATTTTTATTATACTTTAATAACATTTTCATATGTTTTCTTAATGTATTGCTTATCAAATGAATTTGATAAGAACTGTATATGTACCGCCATACTTATTTTCTACTTTTTGTTTTCTACACTGACAATTTTAATAGTATTTTTCGAATTATTAGCGGAATATAGCCAATTTTTTTTTTGTATATTTATACTTATTTCCATATTAACTTCAATAAATTACTAACCTTCAAAAATGACACTTCAAGGTAACCCGATACGAATTACTGTATGGGAACCCATTTCTCCTTCGGTCCAGTACCTGCCTCGGTGCAGATGTTGGCCTGGAGGGTTTCCTACTTGCAGGTACTCATGCCCCCAATAAATCATTTTTTATGGTCTGTTTACGTTGTATTTATGATAATTCACTAATGTCTCAACTTCTGAAAGGTCTGCCATCCTAGGACAATTATCTGGTTTTGCAATGAAGTACTTAAAATGAAGATATGAAACAGAACATAATTTGGGATTTATATTTCCAGTTTGAGCTCTACACCTATAGTCAATATTACACTCTATTCTGAATATAATTTTAAATTTTCGTTACCAGAAATATTTGTAGGAACTAAATAATAAATTTTGATAATCCATAGTATATTATGGATTGATGAAAAAAAAATTATTCTCAAAATTATATATAAATCTAAATACATTATGCAAAAGAGTATAATTTATAGAAAAATATATTGTGGATATTGTACTTTTATTTAATTAAATCACATGTCATATTTGTAAATATTTAGACGTTCTTGGGTCCCACCTCCCTTATCATAATACAATATTCTCGCATCTTTAATCGTTTATCTATTACATCATTTCCTTTTGTTTGTCGAATATCCATTGCACATTTTAGTTATTTTAGTTAATTAAAAAGTACTGTGATATTATGGTACTATGTTATAACAAAAAAGAACAGTACGGATTGATGTTCGACAATAACGTATATAGATAAATGACTAAAGATGTTATCATATTTTATGGGGATTGGGCTACGAGCCGATGTTATCAAATCTTATGTGGCATTTGACTTCATCGTAGAAAAAAAAAATTTGAATTACGTTTCAAGTACTTCCCTTTTTATTAAACTATAATTTTTCAGTTTTTATAATTGGCCTTGTTTATTTATTTTCTGTTTCAACGATTTGTTATCAGTTAAAATATTTACTTTATCGGTTCATCGCTTCCTTCTTCAGCTCTGTAACCATCCCATGCTTTATCTACACTCAATTTAAATTAACCGTTATCTTTCCATAACGGAAGTTATATTTTAGTTTCTAATCATATGTAAATTTCGTTTTTACAGTTAACGCAAATGGACGAAACAGTGGAGACTTTAATGCCTTTTTTGTTCTTAAAATGGTTTTTTCGTATACTGTTGCAGTTGCTTTCGTTATGGGACATTTAATATACATAATTCTTTAATTATATTCATTTTACATGAAATCCTTGAATGAATGAGCAAATTTTGATTAATTATGTATAAATAATTGTTGAGTTGTGCAATATTATTTCGTAATAATTAAATTTATTACGTATATTTATTCTGTAATTAGCATTTATTTTAACAAATCAGATTATTTATATTAATATTTTGTTCCTAAATTTATTGTTCTTTACTATCTTAAAATCTTATATACAATCACAATTTGCAATTACTTTGGAATAGTTTTATTTGCCCCTAAACTTTCTATACCAACACAAACAAATTAATTTGAAATAATATTTATTATTGTTTTATAAAAAAAAAACGTAAAAAGTGTTAATTTAAAGATTAAAAAAAAAATATATAGCAATTTTCGAAATATTCTGTATTTCTCATAAAACATTGTAAAATCTTAATCTTTATCCTCTGTAAAAATAACTTTAATAACGTTATTTTCCTAATTTCTTCCACGTCTTTCCTGTTTTTTTAAGCTTTTATGTTTGTTTTTTCAATCATGGAATTCAAAAAGTGTTTAGATTAATAATTAGGTGTTTGATATAAAAATTCCATAATGATCTTTGGTGAATGGCTGTCAAATTAAAATCTAATTCTGATTTCAGGCTTATTAAGATGTATTTATATCTAGTATGAGCTTTTTATGCAGCATTATTTTATTTTTTTTAAATATCGCTGTTTTTAAGAATTAATATACCTACCACAAACAGGTAATTATATCGGTTAATTATATCGTTAATAATATTTTCCATAAATCACACTGAATGATACAGATCCATAAGCAAGACGGTGCGATGGAGGCCTGATGTCATGGCACAAGTATTCCAGAGGAGAACGACCCTCTTCATTTCATGGTTCCTCGCATCCTTTAACTTCTTCTTCGTCCATCTCTTTCCTCCTGTCTTCTCATCAAAATAGCTGGATACCCTGGAATACAGTTATGGATAATTAGCTGGTCTTACCAATATTCATATCCATTCTGTTACAGTCCATCGTTTTAGAATTACATACAGGAATGAAATTTTATTTTTATTAATTTTATAGGTGTGATAATGAAATAAACCGTTAAGGTTTATTTGGGATTTGTCAAAGAAATTCTATACAAATATTGGATAAGTATTATTGTTTATTAACAATTTACTAGCGTTAAATACAAAACAGGAAAACAAAAAAAAAAATTCTTTTAGCCTAACACTGTAATTATGTCACACTAAATTAGTATAAATAAATTAATATTTTGTTTTTCTTAATAGTCTCTAGTATTAAAAAAGAACTGTACTTATGAAAAATTATTAGTTGTCTGTGAGAAAAAAAACAAAAACAGTACAAAAATAGCAGAAAAATCATTTATTAGTAACCAACGTTTCGTCCCACTTTCCAGGACTTTATCGGGCCTGAGTCCAAAAAGTAGAGTAATTTAATTTGTAATCACTTAAAATCATAAATCTGTTAGAATCCGTCGTGATAAATGAACTATCGAAGGTCGAATGGAAAAGTTTACTTTGTCTTGGTAAAGTAATTTTTTTTGCTACGGCATGACAAATATTTTTCATTTAATTTATTTTAAAAATTAACAATGGCATCTCGCGGTCCCCTTAACCATCGACTGTGGAGTCCTAGGGTTTCTCGGACCATCTGGACCCTATTTAATATAGTGAACCTAATATTAGTTCATAAATACTTCTTATAAGAACTCCAAAGTAAAAGCTCTAATACTTTTTTGTTTCATAACCGGGACAACTATTAGTGATATTATAGGAGTTAAAAAGTACTAAAGTAAAAGTCTGCAATATTTTACCTAATTCGAACAAAAAGACAATTTATTATATAAATCAAAAATTTGTATCCTTTTTTTTTTTCAACACTTTTTATTTTTCACCAGTCCAACGTTTCGGCCATTTTAGCCATCCTCAAGGACATCTTCAATTATAATTTCTTCCTCACATTAATTTAAAGTTACCTTTGCAGGCTATTCTGCCCAGGTCATTTCCTTTATTATAAGCCAAAAGCCTATTTTTAAAAAAATTTAAAATCATAAATATTTAACTCTTCTTACACAAGATTATCCACAACAAATTCACTACCATATAACAAACCATTTATTGTTATAGCCTGCAAAAGTAACTTTAAATTAATGTGAGGAAGAAATTATAATTGAAGATGTCCTTGAGGATGGCTAAAATGGCCGAAACGTTGGACTGGTGAAAAATAAAAAGTGTTGAGACAAAAAAGGATACACATTTTTGATTTATTTAATAAATAATCACCTTGTCTCAATAAATTGAAATAATATAAAAAAAGTCAATTATTAGTTCGCCGTGTGTGATGATTATAGGAATATGACCTAAGTGGTATTTAAGTATGTTAAACAAATTGCGGGAAAAAATTTGATTTGTAACCTTTGGACCACCTTTCTACAAACAAAAAGATAAATACAAGTATTTAAAACAATTTCAAAAATGGTATTCGTTTGAGCTTTATTATGGCACAGTCCTGTTGGAGAACGTCGCTATTGGTAACAAAAGTCAGTTGAGAGTAACTTCTAATTATTTTTAAAAAATATATCTTTTGCTCACTATTTTACATTCTAACATACTTTTTTTTTAAACAAAAAAGCATAAATAATTTTACAGTAGTAAGTAATAATGTAAGATTATAATATTGTTTGTCACTTTAATTTTAAATTATGGAATATCTTTCTTTTTAACTTATGCAAAAAGGAAAGTTCGATAATCCTTTCAAAAACTGACTCAAAAGTAGAATTACTTCACTCTTCCTGGGATTAGAATGGGCTTGGGCCTTCTCTCTCTTGCGTTACTTATCCGAGCGTTGACCTTCAGTGCCAACCCTGCACATTGTGGATGGCTGCTTTGAAATATGGCTTGGTTCTACCTTCTATATTATGCCTCGAGGATGCTTGAGTAAAAAATGAGTTTGGTTCAAACAACTATACCTTTCCTTGCTGATATGTACAACTTGTTTACGACTGACAGGAGTGGATAAGCAAGTCGATCCACGTAAAATGATTTAGCGGTAGCTCAAGATAAAACTCGGTAAATCCGTTGATGTATGAATGAAGATTCCTTATTATGTTTTGTCGTTACCCTTTAAAGTAGACTTCCAGAAATATTTGTGGGACATTAACATTGGAATTTCTCACCGTTGTGTTGGCCATAGACCAGGTGGGCTCACAACAGGTGCTTGCTTACCGACTATTAAGACCTGAAGTGGGCTAGGGCCTTCCAACCACTGGTGGAGAAAGTGCACCCACTGAAGTACAGGGCACATCAACGATCATTGTCCACTCAGAATATTTACTGTCTCAAAACCAGACCAATATGTTGTGATGGCTTTACCCCATATTCTGTCTATACCTTTATCTATATATTACCTTTTCGTCTTTGTCTTAAGATTCCGTTAATAGGCGTACAATTTGGATTCTTTCTTTTGCTTCATAATTTGATAGTACAATGGTTATAAAATGATTAACCAATAAGCTTATACCATTTTAAAAAAACAAAAGAAAATACTGTTTTTTTTATCCTTTTCTCACAACTATGAGAAAACAGTTTATTGCTTTTACGTAGATGCCTTATTAAAAGCCATTGTTTTGCAGTTTCAAATCCAGTTGTTTTTCAACCATTTTTAAATAAAAGATGTCAAGCAATGGTGATTTAAATTTAAAAACTTTTGTTATTTTTGAAAGTTTTTGTAAACTTATCGGTTTTCAAATTGAGTTAAAGTTTTAAATTGCATCTTATGTTTTCAGCAGCCATATTGAGACACGTTTCTGAACACGCAAAATGTTGTTCAACCAATGGTGATTTAAATTTAAAAACTTTTGTTATTTTTGAAAGTTTTTGTAAACTTATCGGTTTTCAAATTGAGTTAAAGTTTTAAATTGCATCTTATGTTTTCAGCAGCCATATTGAGACACGTTTCTGAACACGCAAAATGTTGTTCAACCAAGTTTCTACATGCTTTAGTTTGTAATATAGAATTTTTATATTATAGGACAAACAACATAGACCCATATTTATATATATTGTTAAATATGTTTGTTTTTTATCTAAGGTATAAATTTTACTAAATAGTTTTCTGAGATTTCAAGGACAGCCTTTTTAATCCACATTGTTATTTACACAGGTGTCAAAGAGTCATTTATGAGTTAATACAAAGTTTGAGATTAAGAAAATTCTAGCAATTAAAAAAAAAATTTGAATCTGTATAGGGCATCAAACCTACTAGAGGCCAAGAATATTCATTTATTTAAAAGTAGTAATGCTTGGCAGTAGATACAGTAGTCATACTATTGTTAAAAAAATACTATAAGATAGAATATGCCAGTTATCTTTCCTGATGTTAAAACATATGCATATAGAATATGGTAAATATATGCATTCGACCAATTTCTTATTATAAAAAGTTCAGTTCAGATAATATGAAGTTGTATTTCGAAACGAATATAATATTAGAAATATTATGTAATTTTATTTTATTTGATATTGATGAATTTGTCTATATTTGGCATATTTCAAAGGACCTATTGATGTGAAGTAAATCGATTATATGTCTAAAGTTTAGCTCACTTGATATCTAAGTATGATGTATATTTATGCTAAAGGTGACCTACTGTACTTTACCTGCTGAAGCTGAAAAGATTCAGTCTTCACATGTGAGTTACCTCTTTGTTATTTTGGAGGAACCTCATAAGCAACAGCTCTTCTGAATCGTTCAGGCTTAAAGTGTGAAAACCGCTTTTTGTGAAATGGATTTTATTTTTTAAAATACCTGAGTAATTATTTATAATTAAAGTTGGAAATGCGATTTTTAGTTTGTAATAAAGTTTGATAAATACGGGTTGTCGAATTAAATCAAAATTGATGATAAGGTTTTACATCTTATATCCCTCTACTTCCCTTACGATTACTAGTACAATGGATTCTCCCTGATCCAGGCCATTCCATAATCCGAACAACCCCTTAAAAAAAAGTTGAAGATTTTATTTTTTATGTAATACATATATATCAATAAAACGCCTTACGTGCTCAGGCTAACATCAATCTATCTAGTTTAAAATATCAACTCTTTTTATTCATAATAAAATCCAAGATATGTATTAACATTTTGAAAGCTTATTTATTTTCTCAATTTCTTTATCAGTGGATGTAGTGAACCTTTTCATTAAATTAAGCTTCAAAGTGAAATTGCACTTTTATTGCAGCTTTTTTTTCTTGTTTGGTGATCTCAATTTTTCTCTTATCCGAAACCACTTGGATTTAATTTGTTCGGATTAACGAGAATCCACTGTATTACTATCATTCCACGCCATACATCAGGGTATTCATGATGTTGTGTTAAATGTTAAATTTTATAAGTATAGGATTGTAAGCAGTCCTATTTAAAGTCATGTTAAATGTTAAATGCAGAAGAGCTCCTAGCGGATTTTTTGAGGAACATTCCTTCCAAAACTTCATGTTGTTTACTTCAAGGTTTTGATTAATTTAATTTATTACAAAATGCCTAAAGTTTGGCTACTGAGTGCCTTATGGATCTTCTAACTTGTGAGGAAGAAAAATAAGAGGAGCTAATTGACAACTGTTATTATATTGTTATTGTCATCCATTACTTTATTAATAATAAAAACATCCAAAACAATACTAAGCCAATCGAAACACAAATTAAGATCAAGTAACTTAACACAACAAACAAAATGATGACGAGCTCAGCTGGCCTGTTGCGTGATGTCATTTTCCATTTAACAGGCCTATTAACAGACTCTCGGTCATGTTATATGTTATATCGGTTTAACATGTTAAAAGAAGGAAATGTTTCTCCATTTAACATGAGTTTTTCCATTTAACACGCTTTAACTTGTTAAACTAAAGATCATGAATACCCCTATTGATTTTATATTTTGATTCTAAGCCATGAAAAAATACTATGCGCTTAAACCGAAATCTGTCCTCATTCAGTGTTCAGAACGTTTTAATTCGTAAGGTTTTAGTATATCTAGACATTTAAAAAATATTAATTGCACAGTTAAATTGAATATTAAATTTTATATATAAATATCTGTTCTTAGATATCTATGACTTTCATTTGTACATGAACAGAAACAAAATAAATTTAACAATACTTTAAAACAACTTTCACATCAAAATTCATATATAATTAATTTTAGCCTTCATTATCATGTATTATTAAATAATAAAAATAATACTTCTTATTGCTAGGGAATATATGATTTTATTCTATAACTAATGTACTAACCATATAAGATCGCATAAGGTGTAAGTAATGCGTTTTATGGTTTAATCAGAAATTTATTTTTTAGTATCGTAAAATCAATGATTAATTTTTATAATTATTATTTCCTATTTGTATAGGTTAATAATTATTACTTAAAAATCAAGTTAAAGGCTTAATAATGTTTTATAGGCGTTTCATGTGTAGATGATGGATATAAAAGGACGTGTACCCAAAATGAATAAATTTTATTATTTTTATTATCTCATTTTCTGTTACATTCTGTGTTAATTATTTTAATAATTACTTCAAAGAGATGTAATGAGATTAAAAAAAAATATTATTTTTCATAGTAAGGTTATTTGACTGTTTTAGTAAAGTGTATTATGGTCTTTGGTATATTATAAAAATATACTTTATTTTAATCAAATAATATAAATTTTGCTATAACTAATATTTTATCTTTTTAGTTAATATAACTTAAGAATCGGTTCTTAGTCTGTAATGTTGTACTGCCTATCACTTCAGCAATAAAAAAGAAAGAAAAAATGTTCTTGTCATTTTTTTTTGTTGTCAATTTTGTAAGTTCTACCCTATAGATGGTCACAGTCATCTAATAGTGCGGGACAATTTTTTATGTTACCTCATACGCAGCATGAGATTTGACATGTGGGTATTGATAAAGCACTGTTAGTAAAAAAAAATAATGTCTAGTAGTTTCTCAGGCTGTACGATTTTTTTACTGCCACATTTGTAGCACTTTATACTTTTCGCCAAAATTGCCCTTCCAATATTTGCAGAAAAAATGTGAGAAAATAAGATGGAGGTTATAGAGCATTCAATTTCTACAAAAATTGCGTAGTTATGCTAATTAATCTCCAAACAGTCAAAAGTTTAAAGCGTTTGCGTTTTAAATTTTGTTTTGGAAGAAGATAGTTGACCGTATGAAGTAGATTGTAGAAAAATAGTCTGGGTAGGCGGTCAATAAAGGTATCAAAATAGTAAAATAAAAACTATTTATTATTAAATTTGGGGCCCAATTTTTAGATTCTGCTGGTAATTCTACGTAGGCCATAAGTCCGTTTAATCAGGGAGCTAGAGCATTTTTTACATTATAAGAGCAATAAAAAATATTTAGAATAGAATGGCAAAATATTATTGCAGGACTGTACACTTGTTTAACTAGAGGTCATTTTGTATCTTAGTTTTTAATGTCATATACTTCACCTTATCTATATGTGTGGTGCAATCTATGCTAATATTAGTAATGATGTATAGTTAAATAATATAGTTGATGCAGTATCAATATTATGTACAAAATGACTCCATTAATTAGCATTTATGGAATTTTATATTATGTCCGAAATCCGTTGTCATTTACTTTATATTAAGATTTTGGAAGCATTGGCTAGTGGAATTCTCGTTTCTGTTACTATATCAGGAAGAAGACGTATTTCTCAGCAACCTCAGTGATCACGTTCAGTAATGGCCAGGTTTCCCCCAAGGTTACCACATAAACCGTTGTTCTTACTGTAATCGATGCAGATGTCACTAACCGTGTTAGTTGTAGTGACTTATAGCATTACTGGTTGCTAATTTACCTTGACACTTGAGTAAACACGTGGTTGTTGTTGATGTTTATTTCAATTTTGTATATGTAAATTGTTTTGTATTATAAATAAAAATAGCGTGAAAAACCCTGCTTGACAAAAGCCGTTTTGTAGCATATTGCATGGGAAGAGAAAAGAATTACATTTATTACTTGTTACCTCCAATGCTAATTAATTTAAATTTAATATCTTTATTTACTTTCTATTTTAATGAATGTGTTCGTATTTTGACAAAAACACACAAAAGTCAGAATTCTTTTGTAAGAATTTTTTTACTAAAAAATATATTAGTATCAATTTCAAATAGAATTGATGTAAAATTTCAAATTTTCATAAAGTTTCAGTTTATGGACGATTCCCGAATTTCTATTTCTAATTCTAAAATATTCCCTAAATGTTTAAATTGTTTGATGTAACTATAAATTTATTATCATTGGTAAGTTTTGAGAAAAAATTGAACCGTAGTATAATAATAATGTATATTCTTCCTGCTTGCTGAAATATAAAAAAATAAATTCAGTATGTAAAATGTCATGGTTTCCTTTTTTCTTTTTTTGGTTTTTCACTCCTTGGAAGAATGGAGATTCTCAATCTGAATCTGTTGATACAATAAAAACAAATGACTTATATACTCTTAACCCCGATTCCTTATTAGTTTTCATTATGAGTAATGTAGTATTCATAATGTTATATGTTTTATGACATTCGTGATCTAAAAGAAAAAATATTAACAGACAGACATAAGCACAAAATAAGTGAATAAATTAATAAAAATAAATCTTATGATTTAGCCAAGTCACTGCTGAGTGCTTCAAAATGTAATCTTTATGTGGTTGTGAATACTGAACTAATCTATAACACTGTATTCACTTCATAAAGAATAATTTGATTTAGTGTACAATAAAAAATGTTTAATTGAGGTTAGTTGATGGTTTATTGATAAGTTGAATACTAAATGGCCTTAATTAGAGTCATAAGGGTAAGTTTTATGTCTGTATATTTAATATATATTTTTTTTTTTTTGTTTCGACAATTACTAGTTTACATTTTAACTACAAATTAATTGAAATGAGTTACAGTAATTGTGACAATATCTCATGACAATACTGAGAGTATAAAATCTATTTTCAATTAAATGCTATTAGTATTAACTAAAGTTTATAATTAACGGATTATAAATAACTTGTATTTTAAGTCAGGCAGACAAGATAATTTAATGGGTAGGCACACCTAATTTTATAAAAATTGTCACTGAAGGAAATCTATATTTGTTATCTTCCATAAAAGTAATTACTTTAACGGTACTGCCTATTAATATTTAATTAATGAGATTTTTCTATGAACAGAGACCATATCAATATTTTTTTTTTATAACCTTTTATATTTCAATGGGCCACGCCATGAATTAATTGCTCAATTTCATTTTGCCACATTTTATGTACACTCAGCAACGGGATCCATCGAAAACTTCCTGTTTATTCCTACCGTGGGAAATCCAGTTTTAATTGAACATTTTTTTCTTATGTTTCTGGAATTTTCTTCATTAATATTATTCATATATTTCCTTCTGCTCATTTGAATCCATTCCTGAAAAACTGCCGATGGAATTCGCCATGAGCTCATCTGCCTAAAACCTGTCTGTGTTTATAAAGAGCATAGTCATTATTGAGAGAAGAGTATATAATCTGCCAAGGGTATAATTAAAGAGATTATACTAAAAGTATAAGACAGGCTGTCACTTAAAATTTGGCTGCTTTAAAATTATCAAGTGCGCAAGTGTGTCTATTAAACACAAATGTTTTGTATTTTTTTTTTTATTATATGCTGTTTCTAAAGTATTCAATATTTTTATTATACAATAATATTGTTTGGAATCTCTAGAAATTCTCGATATCTATAATAACCTAATAGTGAGTATATCTTAAGATTCTGTTGGAAGATGCCAGACCAAGATGTTCCAATTTGGCAACATATGTATATACGTTTTCATTTTCATATATTCTAATTTGTTTGTTAGAAAAAAAAATGCCAGAAAATCACGCCGTCAGATCTGCATTAATTATGCTATATAGAATATTGTTAATTACTTGTGTGCATTACTTCCATTTAATTAGTCCTTTTTGTACTGTGGATATGAGGTCTGCTGAACTTTTCAGTATTGTATCTGATAATAATATCGGAATAATTTACAGCGATGTAAAAAATTGAATTGTCTTTTAAAAAAATACAGTTTTGAAATAATAAACTCAACCAACACATTCGTAAAGAAATAATGATAACTAATATTTTTTTTTATTTTATCAACTCCGTATTTATCGGCGATGTCTTGGATCTGATTAGGATGGATAAACGGATTTCCACCATACATACATACAACTTTTTAACTTAAAGGTGCTTTAAGGTTTCGACTTATTATTAACTTGCATTATTCGATTATAACATTAAATTAATACATAGTAATTAAAATTTTAAAACATGTATAAAAATTTTGATATATTATAAATTAATTCTAAAACGATTGCAGTAATTATATATTTTGTAGCAAACAATTTAACAAACTTTCCTGTGAAAGAGATCCTACTGCAATTATTGAACCAATGATTGATGTGCAATTGACTGAATGATTAGAACTTTTTTCTATAATATAATTATAAAATAAAATAAAATAAATTGTTTTGTTTTAGTATTTTTTTATGTTAATTTATTATTGTTATTTATTTTCTTGCTCCTCCTGGAATGAAAGCTCTTAGGTCATTAACCTTTCAAAAAAAATAAAATAACGCGAGAAAGCTGGTTTATAGTATGCAAAACAAGGCATCTCATTGAATCTGCATATTAACGCTTCTCTGGTGCACTTTTGTTAAGTTTTTTTGACAACTAACGGTCGATTCCCGTTTATGGTCCATAAAAAGTTGGACGTTTAAGATGAAACAAAAGGCAGGCTGGATTTTATTAGTTGGAAATATAAAATCTGATGTTTACGTAATGAATTTGTTTAGAAAAGGTCAGCTTTATAAATACTCGTTGGGAAATGTTTGGTTGAATGTCCTGAGTGGGTTGAGTACCTGTGAAATGTGAATATATCTCGCTCTAGTATACTCAAACATTTTTTTCTGTGGATTTCAATCGCTACAATACAAATTATATCAACTAAATCATTTTGAACTTATGATTTTATCATCGTATAGAACAATTTATCCAGGTAAAGGAAGGATGATGATTGGTCCAAAAATTGATCTCCCTTTTTTTAATTTACCAATGTTTTAGCCTTACATTAAATCCCAATAGTTATTTAAAAATATACAAATATTTCTGTTGTCGTGTTCAACTAGTTTAAGAACTCTTCATTCTCCTTCATTATTTTTTTTTTTTTTTTGGATGAAACTTAAGGAATGTTGCATATTAACTGATAGGAAATTGTTTTAACATTTACATGACAGGAGTGATTAACAACCAAAGATCTAAAACATAAAAAAATAAAATAAATGATATTTTATATCTTCCCTAGAAGTCAACTAATAATTATTTTCTCAATTACACATTTTTATAACTCTCAGCTCAAGATTAAAAAAAAAAAAAATGAAATTATCCATAAAACCGTTTTTAGTGAATTTTTTTTATGACAACTTTGGAATCATTTTTTTAAATCTTAAAACAACTTAATTAGAAATACCTAAGTGCTGAAATTAATAATATATTCATTAAGAAATAACGTAAATAAGATTAAGGTACCTCTGAGCTAGGCTGTTGTAAATGGCTCCTATAACTACAATCTAATAATAACAATAAGTGGATGAGAAATCACTGATCATCGTATTTTCTTCCAAGCTACAGATAGCGATATAATAAACGTCCTTTTTCAAACATGTTTTTTAAAAAACATAAATAATATTATAATTATCAACGCAATGTTTGCTTAACCATTATTTTTTACCTAATTTTTTTCTTTTTGCTAATTTTATTTATTTTATTTTTTTATCATTTAATACGTTACAATTCAAGTTCAAATATTTTTTACTAGTATTAAATCTTTTGTTTGGAATTTTTATTCCTAAAATTTTATTCACATTTACACCGTTAACAATATATACATTTATACATTTTATTTTTGCCGTTATTTATACAGGTTATTTATTAAGTATAATGATCAAATTCCTAAAGGTTGCAACTTACTTAAATTTTCCTAAAAAATATATTGTTTGATGATTTTTTTAGGAACTCCATATTTATCAATATACAAAATTAAATCAGTTAGAATCAGCAGTATGTTATTTATCTATCGTTAGTGAAGTTTATAATAGTTACTATATTATTTATGTTCATAAATGAAAGACTTTAAATCAGTGACCTTCGATTTGGAATTTTCATAAATATCCAAATTAGATTACAAACTTTTATCTCGGGTAATATTGATAGTAAGGTGTTAATTATTCGTTTATTTATCCAGGTTCTAGGAAAGAAAAAATAATGTCATTTTTATTAATTTCCTTAGTTCAAACACATATACTTAATTATATTAATACTAAATTAATGGAATTTATATATACAATAAGTAATCAATAAGCTAAATCGATCATTTTTTTATTTCATAATATCCCAAAATTAAAAAAAGAAAAACCCTAGACTGTGTTTATTTCGAATTGCGATATAAAGGAATGTTGGTTCTTGGGCGGATATGAAATGAAATTCTTGAAAAAACGAAAGATACAGTTTAAAATACGTAAATTCAGAAAAATGTTGGTTCTTTATTGCATGTGTGGATTCAATTTATATGTTAATCAACTAAACCCATTCTAAGTTTTCCTTCACGAAGCTGAAGGCACGTTTGGAAAACGTTCGACAATTTTCGGAACGGGTTGAATTTCCACAACGGACTTTTTCCTGTTGATAATCTGCTAGAAGATTGGCACTGCCTTTTTCCACTTTCATCAACGGAAACGCGGCTGGGGTAGAAATCCCCCAAGGAAGGAGGAGGGGGTATCACGTGCGGCGATGAAGAAACGGTGGCAGTGGCGTCAATGAGGTGAGACCGCTCAATGGTCCCGTCAACTCCAAATAATAACGTCTTTTGTTTGGGAGCCAGTGTGCCGGTGACAATGGGCCAACTAAAACAATCGGTGAAAGGACACCTCATAACGACACTTCTATCTTCATTCCGATCCGTAATCACCGGCTCACGGGTTGTACATTAATTAGGCAACTGTTGAGTATTGCATTTCCTTTTTATTTTCTATAGCAATGAATTGGATCTTCATTTAACTAATTAACAAGAGTTCATAAGAAAGTACATTTGAGGACTCTCTCAACCTGAGGGCCTTAGATAAAAATAATTCTGTCTTCTTGTTAGAAAACTCCCCACCTAGATGGTAATGTAACTAGGGTTGAAATATAGTGAGAGTAAAACCCCAATCATAATTTATAATTGGGATTAGAGATAATTGTTGATAGACGAAGAATAAAAATCATGAAGGCAGTGACTGACTCTAAGTTGGCTAAACTTTTAGGAAGGTCTTGGTCCTAAGCGATCCACGAGCTGGGAGTTGAAGGGCATTAGACAAGCCCAAGGACGCAGAAGAGATGTTTCTAACCTCAATTGCAGTTCATCTTCTTGACAAGATCCCATCAACTAAAATACTTAGCTTCCGTCTCTCCAATAGTCTTTATAATTTTCTTAGTAATTCTTAGAACAATCGAACGATTTTACTGCAATTATTAGATCATTAAAAAGAAAATGTGTATGATCCGCTACTAAAGAATCACGGCCTCTTTATTAGCTAATTGTACTCTAATTATTTTGGAAGAAGATAGTTGATCGTATGAAGTAGATTGTAGGAGAATGGTCCGGGTGCCGGTCAATAAAGGTATCAAAATGATAAAAGAAAACTATTTATTGATCAGATGGAACACTGAGAACAAGTGAACACGACTGTCAGTCGTTCTCATTGTTCCTATCTGACAGCCCTGACGAAGCCCTGCAATGTAGGGCGAAACGTTGGTTTACAATAAATAGTTTTCTTTTACTACTTTAATACCTTTGTTGACCGTCACACGGAGCATCCTCCTACAATATAATTATTTTGTTTGGTATTAGTTTTCCTTAAATTTAATACGACATTGAAAAGAACACGGTTGAATAATTGAACTGTACTATTGTCCTGGTTACTTGGCAGGTACTCTAAACAACCCTTAGGTTTGATACTTACGTTAAGGGTAGTAGCATGTATGTTATAAACTTTTTATTACACAAGTTTAAACGTGTCACAAGTGAAGGTTACATATATTGACGCTTGCCACAACTTTGCCCTCTCCCCTGTTCCTTGTCTCTTCCACAATAATAATGTCTGTAACAGGAATTCCGTTGCCTATATGAGAAAAGCCACACTAAATTCCCTTGCATCTCTAAAAACTTGAAATTTATTTTTCACTGACGGACCGACTGACAATTCCGAACCCACAGCGTGCTATGTGTTTTGTGTTAAACATTTCTGCTTGATTTATAAAATATTAACAAAAGCTCTATTAATGGACTTTACGAGGTCAAGAGCTTAGCCAAATACTAAAACATCAAAAGTCGCATCAGACAAAACTACCAAAATTATTTTATTTTATATGAGTTTGTACAGTAGACATCATCCTTCAGGTACTCTGGACATTCCCTCTGAATAGTGCAGGTTTTTATATCACACACAAACTTAAAACATGTAATCTTTAAAACAAAGACTGAGATCCACCACGAACCTATATCATCCACACTCAAGACTATGGAAGCCAAGAGATTTACTGAATTTACTGGGTATTATTATATAGTAATTCTGTTACCTAGATCATAGCAGATCATTGATATAATATCAATTCAAATGTTGTTTATTTTAATATACACCTTCACCAATACAATAGTATCTCGCTTTGTTAAAATATATTTTGTTTTGTAATAATAATAAGATTTATGATTTATCAAACTATTTTAATAAAATGCATATTTAATTATATTTGTTAGACCAAAGATAAAATTACAAGTGACTCGAAAACTCAACATAAATTTTAATTTTATGTTGTTTTTTTTTTTGTACTCCTTTGATTTTACTTTAATATAAATAATTCATTTTCGAAGTTAATTATTTGTTACGTTTCATATTTCCAAGCATAAACATTAATGTCTATAATTCATTTAAAATATAAAGAAGATAGTCAGATAACTAATGGAAATTTGCCCTAGAAGTGCCGATACACGAGGTCGATTATTCTTCAGAAGTAGCCGAGATGTTGGCGATGGAAATCATTATATCATATCGTAACAGTATTATATAAACAGCACACGGGTTGTGGTTTGCTGATAGATGAAGGTCACACAACTTTCTACATCTGTTGAAGGTGACTTGATCTACCTTTCTTGATGCGGGTTGTATCATTTCGATGTTTGTTATCATGTTGTGTCAATGATTTGCGTACTGGTCTCTTCTGTATCGGGTTTATTAACGTGTCCGAATTTCTCTTATTCACACATTGTCTTTTTTCTTTTTTTTAATATTGCTTTGTTACTGTTGTTCTTAAGTACCAAGGCGCCACAAAATTGTTGGCTGTTCTGCTTTGTAAGCACCTAAAATCTAAAATTCAAGAAGATCTCATACTTCATGGAACTATTAACCTTGTATTCAGACCAGTGAATTCTCAAACTTGCAGAGATTATCTTTCCCCAAGCTGATTATAGTGTGTGCAAGTTTATTCAGAAGCAGCTTTCAAAGAGCCTTAGATTTTGGCCGATATGAAGCTCAGACTAAATTGGCAGTTGCTAAGTAGCCCAGCTTGTGGAAAAGCTCTTATCTCGTCAGCGTTAGACAAATTGTGCTGGAGCTCCGGTTTGATAAGTTATCTCCAAGACAAAAGCCATTGTTGGCGCTACGCCCTTGGAGCCCAGTTCCTTGCTAGATTAATGAACAATTATATCACCTAATTAGATTCTCATTATAGGTTCGTGTAAGTTGTTAATTATTGGGAAGATCTGTTGGGACTAGACTAATGGCGTGTAGTTCAGAAGACCAGTCAATTATAGTTCTGCTAAAACTAGTGATTTGCTTTTTAACAAATGTTGTCCAATTACCATTTACAGACCTCTCTGTATCTTATGTTTTCTGTGAATCAGCTTTTGGTGAATATTAGCTAAGGATAGTAACTAGTAATTTTGCTAGTTAAAGCTCATTAGAATCACTCGTAAAATTTCGCTAATTTATCGACTACATTCTGGACATTTACTAAATTGAGTTGAGAAGTGTTTGAAAACAAAAGCAACTTAAATCGTGGAATATTGGACAAAGATTGGGCTAAGATGAGGAATCAGCATAAATCCGCCCTCCTTGGAAGCCTTTCTTATCATGTCTTTTGCTAGATGTATAATCTCCATCAACGTACCACCGAAAATAACTTGAAGAAAAATCTTGCCTACATATTCCTTCGCCGAAATTCCAGCATTAAGCCCGGGCTTATCTAATTTCTTAAACACGTACTAATAACGAGTAGAGGAACGTTAAGAAAAAAAATTAGAATAAGTTTACGTAAATTGAGCAACATTAAAATAGTGGCTAAAACTGTGATTCGGCTGGGAATAATATTCTGGAATTAGAGAATATTCCAACTTCAGTAATAATATGATATCATTGTATTTTTTTTTTTTCAAGTCCTACAAACAGATTAAAATGAACTTCTTTTCTCTATTATTGTAGTTTAATAATTTGGTTTTAATTTCATATATTCACTAGATAGACGAGGAAGATCAGGTTATTCCGCGTAAATAACATATTTTTACTATTAAAAGTAAACAGGTTTAGATCTTTTCCTATTTTTTTTATTTATATATTTTTTTTTATGTTATTTTAAATGTGATCATTCATCACTA
>NW_027110059.1:302397-317775 GCF_000696795.3 Halyomorpha halys | reverse complement strand
AGTTTGATTATAAAAAAAAGTTATTTTATTACAATTCATGCTGTTCTAGGTAAGATCATTGTATCACTAAGATTACTGTATCACATGCTCCCAAAGTAGAATTGACAACTATTAAATCTCGTTTATCGGAAATAAAACATGAAAGGAAAAAAAAAGGGCTATAAACTTATGTTTTTATAATATATATAAATAATAGACCGTATAATTTCAAATTATGAAGAAGATTGCAATCAAAATAGGATCTGGGCTGTTCAAGTTGATAGATTCAGAGACTTGAAAAAATTGAACTATTTATGACTTTTGTGAATATTATATATAATTGTTATTATGTATTATGCTGATTTGATGAAATTAAGTAATTATTTATCGTTTATTAGATGTCAAAATCAATAAATCCTCTTCTAAAATATGGAATGCTGTGCATATAAGTGAAAAGTGTGGTTTTATTAATTCAACATATTTGAACTTTCCAAAAATTTAGTTTTTAGTTTTTTAAAAGAGACTGCTCAATTATTCTACGATGCCAAGTATATGTAGTTCAAAATAGTTAACCACGTACAATTTCTATCGATTAAACGTTAATTCGAATTAAAGTTAATTAATAAAACAAAATACTTTTTTTTCTTTTTTTTTTAAACAATGAACTTATCAATAACTATTCCTAGGGCGTGACTTATTTTTATAAAGATTCCTCCGTTATTTTTGCTAAGGTTAGCCACCAATTTTTGTTCGATAGTCTAAAATAATATTTGTTCTGGCCCCTCTACGATGTATTTTCGTTTAGTCTTTTCCTGGCATGAAAGTGCCCTCTTATAAAAATAATACAATAAAGGAGATTGAAAGACATGCACTTTCGTAAATGGTAATAGCCGTTCATTGTTTTCTCCGCGATAATGGAATTACTGACAAAGTCTTGCATTGAGGTCCATCAGCTCTACAGTATTGGAATTTCTATTGATAAAAAAAACATAATTTACTTGCCGGTAGTGGAAAGCCGATTGAGTAGATCACCGCCTTTCTCTTGTAAAATTATTAACATGAAGCAATTTTTTCCTTCTTTTTTTTAACACTTTTATCAACCCGATTGAATTTTCTAGCTATTTTAAATTAGTTCTGTAAACTAGGTAGTCTAGTGACAACCTTAGTTATACAAGATATTTCCTTGCTATAATGAACATGTCCTCTCGTATATGTTTAAACCTTCTATTAAAATTATTATTCTGTAAAATAGTACTTCCGACCAGCAATAATATCTTAAAATAATTCATTAATCCTAAATTAATATACTTCCTAAATTCTTATTTCATTATTGTTAGGTTTAAACTGAAAATTCGAAACAAACTATAATCATATTGCTAATTATATCACCAGCGTCCCATGTGGCTGAGATAACAAAAGACACTCATTGACTCGCTAGTGAGCTTTGGCCAAAGTCAGTGTTTCTTTCTTCACTCCTATACAGTAAAGAAAACCTTGAGTGAGTAAAGACTCTTCCGAAGAGCCCTCCGGTAGCTGAGGAGGGACATGGAGAACAAGAAAGGGAAGCATGAGAGCAAGAATAAGTCATCTTTCTACATCTGATTCACACCATCAACATCCATTTTCGTCAACAATCTGCTGTTTTCATTATCCCCCTCTCTCAATCAAAATTCATATACCTCGACCGTAAATGTTCTGTTTCGGCCGCCCACCATACTTGTAGTTACAATATATTTAGTAATTAGCATTAACATTCTCTCTTGTTCAACCAACCTTTTTATATTGTAAACGAATTCTCTTTCCGTTACCTTATTTCCTAATTTCTGTTTCTTAATTATTTTATTTCAATTAATTTCATACAATTCACACACAATATACAACCAGCCTATCAAAGGTGAAGTAACGCCTGACAGACACACTTCATACAATTATTATTTTTATTAATTGAGAGAGTCGACATTTTTACGCAATAAAAAAAAAATATATATATGTATATATATATATATATATATATATATATATATATATATATACAAGCATAAGTACCACTCGAAATTTAAATAATTATATATTTGGAGATATTAATTGTAATTTCTCGAAAATAATTTACCGTTTTAAAATAATTATGATTAATAATAGTAATTATAACCTTTTTACAAGTTCTTAGCAAATGGACCTCCCCAATTTAGGAGGTTCGTTTTAACTTCCTATAGAGGCCAGCCTCACGAGGAAGTAGGGCTGGTTTTGCACTCCTGATCTTTGCATTAATACATGCCCATGAAGGCCGACCTGTTATCCAATCGATTAACTCCTTTGGAGAATGGAGTAATTAATAATTCGGATAAAAGGAATAGTAGATTTTTCGTTAATTAGGACTCATATTCCCTCTCTTCCTCCTGGTTCTCTCACAACTTGTCCAGGAATCAGAGAGGTAGCTCTTTTCGGTTAATAAATATGAAATATATTCTTGTGTGGTGTGTAAATCATTCTCGAATTGGGAAGTCAAAAATACATTTAATACCTGCAATACGAATACCTAGGATTATTTTTGCTCTAGTTTTGCTAAAATACTCTGCATATAATTTACAAAAACAAATTATTATATTATTTTCAATTGGGCTTGTCTGTTAAATTCCCTGGTTTGAGTTTATGATAAATTGTCTTTGGTAAAAGTAGCAAAATGTTTATACAAATGAGCGCGTTGTTCATATTCAAAATAATTTTGCTAAAGAGACATACATATCGCTGCTTTACTCAAATAGTTTCACGTCTGACAAAAAAAAAAAAAAAATAACTACTTTTGTTATTGGACATATTCAAAAGATAGTACCGTAAAACATGGGTTTCTCTACTTTCTCCTAGGTCCTCCAAAAAACTCAAGTAAGTTGGTAGAGTTTTCGCAAAGTAACTACAGTTCACAATAAAATCTTTAAAAGACTTCAAACACAAAATATGTTAGATATGCCACTATTAATGCAAACCAGCAAGCTGTACTCATAAATTGAATGGGCATACTGAATATAATTTTATTAGAATAAAAACAAAAATTAATCTGGTGTAAGCTGAACTGCTAATTTGCAAATTCTTTTGAGTGCTTGTGAGACCGTTTAATTATATGTGGCTGTTTAACAGATACCCTTCTATAGGAAATCACCGTTTTGTGTAAGCACCGTATATCTAAATTCTATCACGTATGATCATTCTTTGAATATTAGGAGGCTTGGTTCGATGCGTTGCCATAGGAAAGAGAATTGGATGGTACACAAAAGTCCCGAAATAGAAAAGTCCCGTTGTGCTTTTATGTTGTAGAAAAGTTCAGTATTCAAAGTACTTGTATCAAAATTCCATATGCCTTATAGATTATTGTTTGTATTCAAGACGAATTTGTTGCCCATTTTGTGCACATAGTCTTCCATCTCAGATGCCCTCAATAGTGAACTCTCTACACTTGATATTCATTTGAATGCTGTTAGGTCTTGAATAGGCAGTTTAGTCGGTAACGAATACCGCGAAAGCGGTTGCTTTAACTATGGTTCAATGCCGGTACTCAATGCATCCCTGATATATTTCCATAGCTAGCCGCCAGTAATTTATAAGCTAATTCTTAGCTTACCGTTCTACATTCAACTTTAATGATACTTGCATCGAATCCTTGAATTGTTTATTGTTTTGTTTTTCTTCTGATTTCCGAGAATAGTTCATCATTTACTGTCGCATTTTTTAAATTATTTATCTTGGTGAACATTTCCAGTGAAATCCTCAGTTTTCGTTAATAATTTCGATTTTAAATTACTGTATTCTGGTTTAATATCACCATTACACAAATAACCCATCCTCTTAGTTGTCTATTACCCATTATCTTAGTAGAACATAGAATTTTACTGCAGTTTGGTATTGCGCTATACCCTTCAACGATAGCTTTATTCACACAGACCAGAGCATTCCATTTTTTTTTTTTTACAATTTATTTATTGTTATTTATCACTGTATAAAAATATATCCAACAAGTAAATTTGCTTTTAGTAATAAAATTATATCACACAAACTTGTGGAGAATCTACCCATTGATAGAGCTTCAATAACATTTTTAGAGGATAAGATCTCGAGGCCTTATTTTCAGACGCCTAGGAGGATTATCAGGTAATGAAGGAGGAGCCTGGTTCGAAACAAGTGGTTTGGGTGGTTAGGAAGTTTATCATGGAAGGATTGGTATCTGGTTCTGGCCATATCTGCAACATACATTCCATTTTTAAAAACAGAAATTTCTATAAGTTTGCTATGTTGACTTAATTTTTCTGCTAAAAATTCCAAAAAAATTGCGTAAGTAATTAATACAGTATTTTCTTGCATGCGACCAGTTTAGGAATGTTCCGAAATGAGATGGGAAGATAATGGCCTTTAATAACTGTGCGGCCACCGCCCAGCAATACCAAGTTCCTTTTAATGTCACATTCTGGGATCGTTGACCCAATGCAAAATATTTACTCAATTCATTCTTAATATAGGTTAGAATATAAACGGTAGGTTGGTGATATTAATTTATAACTTTGATTACATTGTAATACAGTTATGTGAATAATCTTGAAATTCTCCTAACTCCTTTCTTCACTATTTGTGAACTTTCTACAATTATTCCTCCACGTTTTATTTTAAATATCACTTACTGACCTGGTAAATAACCAATAAGCCCTATCAATGTAACACTATTTGTTCATTTTATTAAAAATGATTGTTAACCCGGAAGGAGTGTTCTACTTTTTGTCCCTTAAGAGGTGTCCCGTGAGCATTTACCTCATGGTAGACAATTTGTACTATTGTTTTTATATAATTGAATGTAATGATGACACAAATATTGACGATTACTTTCAATACAATTTGAAATTGAAATTGTAAATTGTAACTCTTCCATCAAGGGCTGAAGAATTCAGATTTCGTAAAGGATCTAAAATCTCTGCTCATCATTTAAAATAAGAAATGCATGAAGTGTCTAGGTGAGAAAAATGCTCAAATGAGAAAAAAAGATGTCACGTTAGGAGTGTACTGGTGAGATAAATGTTGCCCGTTGCGAGGAAGCCTGAGCAAAACTGAACTGAGTATAGGTGAGGAGGCAATTGTGGAAACAACATAAACAAGCGGCAATAACAAAATCAAAGGGTTAACGGGAGATAGACAAAAGTATAAACAAAACAAATGAAATACTAGGAAATATAGAGGTTGATTTCTTTATATATACTATCCTAACAATTACCTTATCCATTGTTAGGATAATATCAACCGTTGAAAGAAGTGGTGTAAGTCATTTTGATCTCACCAAATTTCATTTTCATAAAACATAATTAATTACTTCTGAGTACTTACTTCTAACTAACTTAAATGCTTCTATATAATTGGGTATACTTGAGAACGACTAGTTTTAATAGAGAAACATGTTTTTTCATCATCTCGTCTCCAAAATTAGCGAATGTCTCAAAAATTATTGTTTTGACTTACACCACTTTTGCTTTCAATGCTCAGTATCCCATTTATCTTTAAAGGACATTTTGTTCTAGAATGAAATTATCTTAAATTCAAAATAATAAAAAAGGATCCATTATTCTAATATAAATTATTACTTTGATGCTACTAATCTCTGTAATAGAGGTCTTAAAAAGAGATATTTATAGTTTAATATGGTTTTTCAAATTAAAAATGACAAATGAAGAATCTAACACACTTCTTTGGATATTTATTTGCCTTTCGGATTGGAATTTATAAAATACCAGTATTGTTGGGTTTCATAAATTTTATTTTTTCTGTTTATAGATATTTATCCTAATTCTAAACTTATGACATTTTTACGGCTTGAAATGGGTGTTCTATAAAAAACTTATGAATTTTTTTTTAGATAATATCGAATATTTATGGCACAAGATAGAGAGCTTTTTGCATAGTTAAATTTTGAGACTAGATATCCAGCTGTAACCTGATCTGTTTTGGTCGCCCGCATCATAAAATTGATGATTGATGGTGAATTCTTTTTTAGTTTGGCAAGAAAATTACAATAAATTTTTAAAATTATATTGGTTCAAACATTTAATAAATGGGAAATTATACGCATAATTTAAAATGGAAATATAACGTTTATATTAGTCCAAGTAAAAATATAAAAATAAATAAAACAAAAATAAAAATGAAATTGAAATAAAATTATTATTTTCAAATAATATTTTATTTTGCGTTTCGAAACAGTGTTTGTGTATAAATAATTAGTCTTCAGAGAACTTCAATAATTAATAATATTTTTTTAGAAACTGGGAGAGTATTAATTACCTAATTCAAATCTTATGTCTGCAAATCTGCAACGAATTAGATGTTAAGGTCTTTGTGGATAATTTTATTTGTGACGTAATAAGAGCATCAAGGATTTTTGATTTTAAGGATTGGATATGGGAGGAATTTAAAATGGTTTGGTGGAGTCCCAAAGATCAATTCCATATTTCCAAATAGGTCTTATTATCATAGTGTATCAAAGATATGTGTAGTAAATGGGAAATCTAGAGCGTTATCAAGAAGGTGTTGTAATCGGAATCTACGAGCAGTTTCTTTTAATTTCAGTCTAGTATGAGGATTCAAAATTCGCTTGTCAAGATGGAGCCCGAGAAGAAGCGAATCTTTTCAACACAATTTAGTGAGATTTTAATATAATATCTAATTTATATCAGTATGTTAATAATTAATAATTATTAAGGTACTGTAGGGCAGAGAGTAGAGGTTTACGAGGGTGAGTGAAGATAGTCTGATGGATTTGTTACGATTTATTTTGATTCCCTAGTTGTGAGTCCATTCTTCAATGAATGTTGTAGAGTTTGTAATGCAGTAGTAGGGTGATTGTTTACAGACAGTACACATGTTTCATCAGCATGTGTCGTCAGGACTGTGTTAGTGTGGGTTGGAATATCAGCTGGACAAACCGTATAGAAAATCACATTACATAAAAAAAAAAAAAGTTACACAACGAATTTACTTCTCAAATTAATTAAACACTTTTTTTTAGTTAGATTGCAAAAAAAATACTCTACGGTTTTGAGAAGTGGTAGGATTTTTTTCTTCCGAGATATAATGTGGGGTAAACCACCATCATACTCCTAAGTATAAATGGTGTTACGTATGAACTGATATTGAAAAACGTTACTAGTATTCTAATTGTTCGGCTAATTATAGCTGAGGGACATACAATGCCTAACCTTCAAACCTTGTTAAAGCAGAGATATCTCAAGCAACGCGATATAGTACAAGAGCCCAAGAGGAGAAAAAAGGCAGTCATCTCACCCCAATTTTCTATTATTTTAGTGAAAGCTATGTATAATTAATAGTTAAAATTGATGAGTCTTCCCAGTATAAATAGGGGGAATAAAAAAATGGCGGCTGTTTCAAAGCGATAAAAAAAACTTTTTAATTTTTCATTCGGAGCTCTATATCTCAAAAAGTAGGAACAACACAAGAAAACCTAAGAGGACGTCATTTAAAGAAGAGTAAATTTGCTAAAATATGAGCCCTAATAGAGTTATTTACGTCAAATAGTTTTCGAGATATAGCTTTTTAAAAATCAACTTTTCATAAAAATGTTGTATGGGACGTACTGAAAGATCAGTAGTTAGTGAATTTATATCTCAATAACCATTTGACGTACAGATGTCTATTAGTACTCAAATTAAAGCTAGTTTAATGGTCTATAAAGTAGTTTATAATAAGTTTATATAAAGTAATGTGTATCTTCGTAGGAATAATAGTTTACATGATATTCGCTAAAATATATTGATTTATAGTTGTTCGGACAAATTTTCATTTGGCAAATTTATATTCATAATTGAAAAAACTGCTATGACGAAGTGTCATAAACTACTTTATAGTAAGTTAAATTTCCTTTATTTTGAGTGTTGGCAGACATATGACATATCTGCGTCTTATGGATCTAGAGATATATTTTTTCAAAAATCCAACATTTTATACGAACAACTAGAAATTAACATTTTGTGAGTTTATTTTGTCAAATATCATAACCAACTTTATATTTGTCAAAAACTACTACTCCTACAAAGATAAACATAATTAACTATTTTGTAGTAAATTTAACTAGCTTTAATTTGAGCGCTGGTAGACATCTGTACGTCCAATGGTTTCTAAAATGAAGTTTTTAATAAATCAAATTTTTTGTCCGGACAACTATAAATCAATTTATTTTACCAAATATCATGAAAACTACTATTCCTACGAAGGTAAAGGTAATAAACTTCTTTATAGTCCATTAAACTAGCTTTAATTTGAGTCTAATAGACATATGTAAGTCACATTGTTCCTGAGATATAGATTTCTCAAAATAAATTAACTAACTACTAATCTTTCAGTAGATTTTTAAGAAATTTTTGCTTTTTAAAAAGCTATATCTCGAGAACTATTGGACGTAAATAGCTCTTTTAGGGCTAATATTTCAGAAAATTTACTCTTCTTTAAATAATGTTCTCTTATATTTTTTTAGTGTTGTTGGTAGTTTTTAAGATAGAGCTCCAAATGAAAAATTATTGTTTTTTTTTTTAAGGTTTTGAAACACCCTCCATTTCTTATACTTGGCAGACTCATCAATTTTTACTAGTAATTATACATAGTTTTCATTAATGTATTCATAAATTGGGGTGAGATAACTGCCTTTTTTCTTCCCGGTTCTTGTACTAATAGTGGCTTGAGATATCTCTGCTTTAAGAAGTCAGGCCGTTAGAATGATAAATTTCTGCGATATTTTTTAATACTTCATAAGTCTTTCTTTTTTTTTTTCTTTTAAGTGTTTAAAGAAATAACATTTCTATTCAGTTACTAGACATATATACATTTTCTTAGAAAACCTTTTCATTTGAGAACAAAGGTATACTTGAGTTTTGTGAAAGGCATATTTAAATACAGTTGGTTATGGACAAGGGCCATTGGAAGTGGTCATGGGCCTCCAGACAGCCTTATTTCTTCCGATGACTAGACACTTCTGGCTGCTCAGAACGTCGCCAGGCTGTAGCCAATCGTTCACTCCTCCTCTTCAGACCTAAATCCATTTTTACCTAATGGTGGTAATCTAGAAACTTTTCTGTTATGAAACTATTACCACGCTCTCTTGTTAATGGGTCGTTACGCTAAATACAGAGGACTCCGAAGCCTATTATATCATGGGATTAGTCGCGCTGTACTTAGCTCTTGCTGTTTCGATCACCGCCTTTGTTCCTAAGGTTCTTTTTTTTCATCTCTTCTTATTATAATTAATACATTTCTTTATTTTGAATATTTCATTCATACAATTGTTAAAATAAATTTAAGTATTCCTTCTGAGTTCTGCCTATGATTTATCATACGTTATATAAGTGACATTGTGAAAACAGTTCAAGAGAAGACAAAAGCATGAAAAATTTCCTGCCATAAAAATACTCAGAACGCATTTCATGAATCTTGAAAGTAAGAATTTACAACACTATTGTCCTTTCTAGTGCTGTTTGCGGAAACCTAGCCGCTAAGGAATGTGCAGTGCTTTAAGATTTTTGAAAATAAAATATCACTTCCTTGAAATATTTATCTTGATAGAATTTGAGAATCTTAAGTAATTAAACGATTCGGCATTTGTAGTTTTTGATTATTTGCCGTTTAAGAACGCAATTGTCCGCAACCACCCCAAATCATGACAGATATTTCTTAATTGAAGTTTTATTATCATGCCACTCTCCTTAAACAGTCGATGTGATTTAAATTAGGATGACGGATTCTGATTAGAAATCGAATTCCATAACGATTTTGTTCTATAAATTTTGTCGAATTACCGTATTTTATATGGCAAATCGTTCAAGTAAGTTAAAAAATTGTTAACGATTATTGTTGTTTTATTCCACCAGAGCCGATGAAATTTTAAAAAAGTGAATATAAAACTGTCATAAATCTAATTTACTATCAGCATCAGTAAAATAATTATTCCATTACATTAGAAATTGCCATGACGCAGCAAAAGTCAAGTCAAAATTCCAAAAAATATACACCTTAATCGGGGTGAACGTGTGTCTTGGAACATCTTGTGTTTGAGGATTCAATTATTCTGACATTATCAACAAATTAGATGTTGATTAAAATTAGAATAGTAAATATATTCAATTTATTAAAAATAAATACTGATTATTAAGAATAACAGTATGTAAAATATTTAAAATTAATAAAACGGACTGAAATAAGAGAAACAATATAATCAGGGAAGAAAGCATTAGAGTAAAATCAAAGGTTAAGTGATGTAATGATGGGCTCAAATCAAGCTGCACTTTTTTCGTAAATTTTAATAAATGCACAATCAGTAATGATCAAATATTTATGTAGAAATGTGAATATGGAACATTTAATATAAATAAATGGTAAAGTGATTAAATTGATCAAATACAATTAATTTAATAAAGGTGGTATAGTTTGTAATTTGTAACGGTTTCAACCGAATAAAACAAATCGCCTAATTCGAGGAAAATAAGATGAAATGTAGAATAGAAACGTACAAATTAATAAAGTAAATTTAGCAAGGAAAAAGCTTTTACATTTAATTAACTCTAACAAAACATGTTTATTAAATAAACAATATACATTTCTTATAATTTTAACTCTAAAATTATTTATAAGGTGTACTGGGGAGTTAGTGCTTGTTGGAGAGGTATTTCATGACTTTGTTTAGCTGGAATAAGTTAGCACTAAATGTTCTTTCTTGAAAATGCTTCCTTAGTATTCTTTGTCATATTTTACTTATCTGTAAATTATCATTGCCTTGTAATTAAGTTAAACATAATTCCTCATTATTTGAACCTCATTAACTATGTTAATTCAACCAACTCATGTATTTCAGAAGGTATACATTAGTTGAACGTAACTAACAATTATAACACAAATTATAGTGTTGTGTAGTCATTCTTAATTAGGATTCATTTGTTGTATCAACAATTGTAATGAGACTATCTCAGTAACAGGATAATTAGAGATAAGTTAATAGATATAGTAAAAATCTCCGCTAATTATTTTGTGAAATAATTAATATTCATAATCTAAGTTTTATAACTGTGAAAATTTATCATTTATTGATTTTGAATTATAATTAACAGGTTGAATTTTTATAGTTTCTTTTTCTTTTAAAATCTATAATATAGTTTGTTTCCCGATATGTTATTATTAATAATTAGTTTATCATATTTTATTTTAGTGATATTTTTAGATAACGATTTTAGATCTTCTGATCTTATTATTTTTGTTCCTGTGTAACCAATCAGTTTTGATCTATGTTATAAATAAAACAGGTATATCACTATTATCATTTTCATCAATATATATAAATTAAGATGTTTAGTTTATTTTTTTAGGGTTGGGAAGATTTTTGGATATCTGTTTAGTCATTTTTTTTTTTGTATTATCACTCTTTTTATACTTTTTGGCTTCATTTCTTATCAATTTATTTCATAGTCAAATCAAGTTGATTTATAATTAAAAAAACATTACAATATTGATCTAATTCGTATAATTTGTTTTGTTTATAAAGCATTTACAAATAAATAAATTCGCGGTCCTTAATTATTTTTTGTGTATAAAGCATTTACAAATAAATAAATTCGCTGTCCTTAATTATGTTTTGTGTATAAAGCATTTACAAATAAATAAATTCGCTGTCCTTAATTATGTTTTGTGTATAAAGCATTTACAAATAAATAAATTCGTTGTCATTCGTTCATACCGGAATTTTTTATGAGAGAATAAACAGTGTATATATACAGTTAATCAACAATAAATGGAACTTGTTGTTTTAAGCCCTCATTAAAAACATGTATCTTTACCTGTAGCTTTTGTAAGACTACCTAATTTTTTTTTATTTTTTACTGTTTTATTAACATACAATTGCTTATAACAACAGTGGATAACAGTCCAGAACGGTTTATATGACCAAAAGAAATTGCTTGTCGGGCAGGAGGCATAATGCGTGTTAGAATTAGCGTCTTATTAACATCTTATTTTAACTGTAATTAATTAAGAATATATAATTACAATGCTATGTTTCATTTTGAATCCATCTTTATGCACAAAAACTCTCACAAAAAGCTATCTGCTGTCTAAAACCTCTTCCTATTTAATATAATTATTTGATCTAACTAATCGATCTTAAAAAGACGAATTCGATTAAACTGCAGCTTCTGTAGTGTACTAAGAGTGAGTTGCCAAAGGGGTTGTTAACTGACTGGTTATAAAATCCTTTAGAGCATTGGATTCCATCACGTAGGGTCGGGAGGTAATTGTTGCTCTCATCATCTTACCACCTTCCAGTAGGGGGCTCATCAACCTCTTTTGCTCCTTTTGTATTTCTTTGAATTTTCAATCATCCCATCCTGCCTATCGTCTACGATTGCCTTTGTCACTGACAAAGGGCCCTCTCTTCCATAGTGACCACAGCTCGTGTTTTCCCACTCTTCTTCTAACTGAGGTAGCAGCTTAGGTGGAGGCTTCGGGCTTATTACGATACCCACAGCCTTGGAGTTAATGTTGTTATGGGTAACAACCTAATTGGCAAGAGAAACCCTCAGGAATTCAAGTTCATATCATTACTGGCTAAGCAATCTATGAACTAGAGTAATATATGAAACAATAAACTGTAATTGGAATAAGATGGCTGACCGTATGAAGTAGATTATAGGAAGATATTCCGAGTGGCGGTCAATAAAGGCATCAATATAGTAAAATAAAGTTACCTATTGATAACCAACATTTCGCTCCAGTTTGCTCTGCTTCTTTAGGGCTAACTGCAAAAACAAGATACAAACATAGAATTGATAGTACATTAATATAAAAAACATTTCAAAACAATTGTTATGCTTATTGAGTATATAAAAAAGAAATAATGATAATATAAGGAAGTATAAATGTAGATGGACTATAAACTAGGTACTAATAAATACAACGAGGGCCCTGTTTCATAGTGAAAGCTAATAGTATTAGTTAGAAATACAAGTATTGAAACAACGTGTTAATTACATTAATACTTATTTTTTCATAATAGGGAGGACTACTAGTGATTTTAAAGGAGTTGAAAAGTACTTAAGTACAATTTACTATTGCACAAGTCAGTGTAATTTTATTAAGTTCAATGGACTAGACTAATAATATTAGTTTGTACTTTATTATGAAACAGGGCCCAGGTGTGATAAGGTTCTAACCACAGATCTAGAGTAATAAATTGTAAAAGAATACTGGTTTGAAATAGTTATAAAGTAGGGAGATATTAAATACATTTGTAAAAATAAGCAATAAACATTGGGGGAAGTACATGTCGGGTTGAAATGGAGATGATGAGTGAGGAACGGATATAAAGGTAGAAAATTTTCCCACTTATTCCACTAACCCTTAGGAAGGGTAAGATTTTTTTATAATATATAGCTCGGTAAACTGACAGAAACACCTAATCTCTTATCTAATATTACAATAGGTAAATATATTGAATAAAGGTTGAAGTACATATATAAGATATTACATACAGTATAGAGAATGAGAAAAAAGGGTTTATAAAAATACATTGATTGAAATAATTATAGGGTAATAAATTAAAAAGGTCATATTTTAAAGTGTTATAAGGTGAATATAAAAATAAATAGATACAATTTAAAGCAAGAATGAAAATGAAAAAAAAAAAACATAAAACATGTGGGTGTCCATGATAGTTCAGAAATGGAGTGAGACAAAGGGGGGGAGGGAGAGTAAAATAATCTTCAGGTATTTCCCTATTTTGATACCTTTATTGACCGCCAACCGGACAATCTTCCTATAATAAACTGTAATAAATAACTATCTGCAAGTAAAACAATCTCAAGATGTTTATAATGTTTATCTTTGGATAAAGGGAATAAGATATCTTAAGTTATTAATCCGTAAATAAAAATTATAGCATTACATTATGATTTATTACATAATATGCACCAGCTATTGCGATTATTGGGAGTACTTAGGAATATATAAATATTTGCCTTCCGATTCCAGACGACTGAACTGTTAGACTTGAGATACACCAACAAAAAAGGTACAAACATTTAACATAAGTAAAAACTAAATAAGAAAAATGAAAGCTTATAAGCAATAAATGAAAACGGTAACCTGTTATTGTTAAATAAATAAAAAATATATAAAAGAAGTCCAAACTAAGAGATGTATAAGGGGGATAAGAATAAAGGAAGAAAATGAACGAGACAGAAGACATTCCTGTTTTTACATAGGTTTAAGTCAGAGTGAACCGATTGTATCGGGAGGAGTGGGGTTGGCAGTTAAGTACGTTATATCTGATAGTAATTTTAAAGTAAACAGTGTAGAAAATTAAATAAAATATTAAAATTAGGTAAACAATAACTGATAATATCCATATTGAGGGGGAAGAAAGTATATATTAAAAATAAAAATAAAATTATAAATGAACACTCATCGAAAACACAAAAGAAATAAAGTTAAAAGAATGGAATACAATAAACATAAATGATAAACAAAGACAATATACCAAATAAATAGAGGTACAGAAGGATGTAAATTATGTAATAGAAAAATTTATAATAAAGTAATTAAAATTACTATTTGATTTTTATCTGACCGCATCCGGACCATATTTCATTATTATTATTACACAGTCAATCAGCGATCTTCCACTCGAGTGAATAATATTTTAGTATACCTAGGGATAGCAATAAAAATAGTGTGTAATAAAATGGCCGAAATTAAATTAAGATTTTAATAAATATATATATAGATAATTAATTTCTTGTTGAAGAGTAGGTAATAATTTAGAACCATCAGACCTGGGTATTATCAAGAAAGCCATAAAATTGATGTATCTAATTTTCAAATGTTCTCTATTACAGACTATTATGTCCAATTTGATTCATAAACAATTATACTTTCATACTAATTACTCTAGCTATTAAATTTATTAGCCTATTTTTTGTTCGAAAGTGATAAATAATGTGTTTACTCGTTTAAGTTATTATTATAAAGGTATAAGAGTTTATGAACCTAATTGGACATAATAGAAAACAATTAAACCTAGATACATAAATTTTAAGATCCTTTTTAACAAGGCATTGTGTTAAGTTGTAGTGCATTGTTCAGTCTACGTATTTACCAATTTAAAACCTTAGAAATCTCCGTTAAAAACTAAAACAGCTTATTTAGTACATTGTTTTTTTTGTTCCTTACAGATTAAAAATTTATCTAGGTGCCCTAATTGGTTTAAAATAATTTACTTTCACGAATAATTTAATTTTTTTTAAAATAAAGATGGCTGTCTTGAATTTAGTGCAGTTTAGCATTGTTGTGAAAAAAATATATAAAAAATGTTTATCACCTTAA
>NW_027110059.1:286994-302347 GCF_000696795.3 Halyomorpha halys | reverse complement strand
TAGAAAGGTTGTGCAAGGAGGTGATTTGGTCAGAATCACTCTCGACTGCCAGATTTTTACCTAATTAAAATGATCCTACTTCATGAGGCTGGGGTAGACCCGAACTTATGGCAACAGTGAAACAGAAAATGATTATCTGCTACTGCCGGATTTGAACCTGGGTCTTTGGATTTGTAGGCCTGTGCCTTATCACTGAGCCACCCGCTCCCTTGATTGTACCTATTAAAAAAAAAAAAGAACGGTCTATGAGTTATGTTACTTGATCTATGGACAGGTTTGATGACCATGTAAAACTATAAATTTTAATAAATAAAGCAGTAACAAGTTTCTCCTAGTTGTTTTTTCTTGTTCTTCTTTAAATCCAGAATATTTAAAAAAAAAAAGAATAATTTAAGAAAATTGGAGCTCATTTAGGTTTCTCATAAAGTTCTCTGTAATTAAATTTAGAAAAAATGAATAGCAGAATTTAAAAAGATGGACTTATAAGCCATCCATAAAGTATTTGTAATTCGTAGTAAGTTTACTTATTAAATAGTTTTGATAACTATAAGGGATTTTTTTTCTACCATTTCTAAATTAACAGGTTTAAAATTAGAGTAATTTGGAATGATGAAGCGGAATTTTCAAATAGTTTGATTTAAGTCCCGTGATATAATTTATTTGTTTTAAGTAATGGTCAGGGTTGTGGTAAAGAAAAGAACAACAAATAAAAAAAAAAGATTAATAATTACCTAGCAACTTGGTCACTAATTTATAGTTTTTTCTGCTATTATAATACATTTGTACAATTGGTTACATGCAGTTAATAATAATATAATAATAACAACAATAATCTAATATAATTTAGGAAGGGACTGGACTGTTAGAGCTCATTAATTGTCAGATTTGTTGGTTGTTTTATATTACTGTTCGTTATTTTATTTACTACTTTGTTATTTTTTATATTTTTATATTCTAATATTTGTTAATAAATTGAAAAGCTTGTATTTAGTTTGTAGACTGATATTAATTGTAAAATAATACTGTGGGAAAAAAAAAATGTTATCTTTCTATTATATTGTCTCATATCAAAAAAATGTAATTTATAAATTTATATATGTCTGATCACGGATTGATCAGTATGCTGTGTAATGTAGCAACCCGATGTATTTGGGCAGCATGATTGAATAAATTTCTTTCTCTGTGTCACTTTCAAAAATTAGGTTTATTGTTTAGGGTCTTAGTCATTTTAAGCAAAAATGATATTGACACATTTATACTTTAAAGTAAACCTTAACCCCATAACTTGTACGCTCCAGTTAATTCGAGCACGCTAAACAGTCCAAACTGTGCACACTCGTTGTACTTTATGCTGCTATAATTTTCACACTCGAATATAATCGAGAATTGAAAATATCAATATGCTAATATTAAATAAATAACAATGATTTATTCCCTGTAATAATCCTCTATATATAGCTTCAGCCTATTTTAAATAGGGAGCTATTATATATGCATATATAGTGATGAGTATTATGACCGTATCCAAAATACAAAATTAAAATTTTGATAATTTTCATATTTTTAAAATTTGTTTGCCTAGGCGATGTTATAAATTGTAGTTTTTTACAAAAAGAAAATTGATTTTTTTTCCGGCCGGGTTTAAAAAAAAAAACTGCGTTAAGGGTTAATCAAACCTCATATTCAACGGGTTTTCTACATAATGTTGAAACTTGTGAATTTATTAAAATAGTGAAACTATTTGTTTCTAAAAATTAAATTAATCGACTTACACCACTCAACTTTTAAGCCTCTAACTTATAGATATGGCTGCAAATAATTTCATTAATGCATGTAACACTAAAAATAGATGATTAATTGCTTATTTCATGGCCTAGATGCAAATTACTCCGTTTTCATTATGTGACACTACTGTTCTCAATGCAAACAGCTGTAAAACAAACATTACATTCGTAAATTATACGACGTGTATTGCGGGAGGCTTAGCTAAAATTCAAACACAGCTATCTGCGGGACAAAGTCCAAAGATAAGAGAGTTTGACATTGCAAACAATAGACTACGACAACGCCGTAAAAGGAATTACAACGTGGACGGTCTAAAATGCGCCGCAAATGGTGAAGGAGGAGCGGGGCCAGGTAGCAGCGGCATTCCTCCAGCTAACTGTACTGCGGGGGCTGGAGGGTGCAACTTCTTGCACTAGTCGGCCAATAGTGCATCATCCGGGAAATCTTTGAGGAAATTTCTTCATATTTCCATGAAAAATACCAGTGCCCTTATTTTATAGTAGTGATAATAATCACTGCCTATATAATTGCAACACTTTGTGCAAGGTTTTAAATAAATGAAGGGGTGTTAGGAATTTAAATTATTCATTTTGCTGTTGTACTTGAATAGTGGGACATCTGACAAAAAAAAAAGTTTTTATTTTACTTAAAATTGAACGTATTGCAAAGTAGTCCCGTAGATTGCGATTACTTTTTTTTCCGTGTTTGTCTTACAGATTTTCTTAAAGCTATTAGAGTTGTTACAAATTAACTGCAGTGTACGGTACAATCAGTGGAATATCTCAAACACAAAATAAATAAAAAAAATCCTTGTCTGATATACCACTGTTTATGAAAAGCAATTTTTTTTTTTTTTTTTACAATTCCAAAAAATTATTATATTTTTAATTTTACTCCCTCACTACCGATGGTAGACCGGCATATATTGAAAAAAAAATTGATTATTTCTTTTTTTTCCGTTACGGGCATGTATGCATTGTGCCTATTGGTTAATTGTAAATTACCAAGGAAGCTTCAATAAAACTCTATCGAAAATACCAGCTTTTGCTTTGTAGCTGATGATAATCACTGAATCTTACTATACAATCAACATTTAGTGCTTAAGTGAATGAAGTGGAATATTAGGCATTTAGATGTTTTTTTTTGTTTTATGATTTAAATAGAAACCAGTAGTGTTTCTTATTTTTCTTCTTCCTTAGCACACCTTTTTTTTATACCATTCTACAAATTACGAGTGGTGATTCTACACTTCGAGTACAACACAAAAAGTCTACTTGACCCATGTCCGATTCTCAACCATAAAGGCAGAATTTCAGTTTTTGTGTTTTTTCTATATAACATGCCTTTTCCTCATAAAAATATCTCCTAAGCTATTGGTCATGCAGAAAAATTAAACAACTGTTAGAAGGTGTTAATCATTACATTTGATTAAATAAAACATACCGCACAATACAATTATTACAGTAATAATTGTAAACATTTTGATAAAACTGTGAGAGAAGTTAGGAAATTCTAAATTTAGAAAATATTTAGTTTTATCTTACGAAAATAAATTTTCTGAAAAGAGAAAGTAAAATTTCTGCCTGAGTTTTAAAAATTGCTCTAAAACTTCTCCTATTAGTAAGATTTCAATCAGTATACTTACTTTTGCGGTTACTTTTCAATTTGCAATGTAATATAAAATAGAATGTAAAAAAACATAAATTAAGAAAATAAGAGGTTCGTGCGCTATAATGAAAACCAGATCCTGTCTACAATTAAAGCACAGTTGAATTTAATTAGGAACATTATAAAACCATTGAAAATATACTATTTACATACACAGATATAAGAATTATAATTAAATCTTGGTTCATAAATATATAAAGTTATATATATTAAAAACCAAATAAAGTACTAAGAACAATTGTATCTAAAACGCTTTTAATGAAAATTAACAATTCATGTAATATAATTTAGACAAAAGCAGACAAAAATTATTTCAAAATGAATAAATAAAGAAAATTAGGAAACACATTTTAGTTAATGCCAATAGTTATAATCGGATGTTCAATCATCCATTTGATTGACATATGTATGAAGATTATACTTATCACATATATGTTTTAACGAATGAAGTATTCGCGAAAATGAAAAAAAAAATTACAATTTTAAATCGTTTGTTAATTACAATATTTAGTGTTTGACAACCGGCCATCAATTTAATATCATCTTTAAAAAAATATATTTTCTAAAGATTCTTTCAACAATTTATTTATTCTCACTTTAAAAAGCCTGTGATTTCAGAACAAAAGTTCAATTGGTAAATGATTTCAGTTACCCAAATTGATTAAATTTTTAGGCAATGTGCTGGTCAGTATGTGGTAATCCCCGTAGCAGTTCTGTCAAGATTCTACCCTCTACGCAAGACGCAAATGCTAAAGTATTCCCATTGACGCACTAATATTTTGGAAACTGCTCATTCGGTGTGACTCAAAGTTGCTGGAAAATTGTGTATTAATGTAAAAAAGTTTCAGTATCAGTCAGTATTCATCAACCTCCATTCTTTTAAAAATAGTTTGAGTTATCATCATTGATTGTCATTTTATGAGAACATTTCATATGAGGAAACTTGGATGTTTATGATTGAGAACGATTACCGTCTCTAAGATTATATAAGTACCTAATTAGGCTAGAGGAGGGTATTTAAACGGAACATTTACGACCTGATTGCGTACATCGTCTGCAGCTAATACAGCGCCATTGTCGCCCGCTTTACGTAATTGCCAAGGAATCTGATTTAGTGACACAATTTTCTCTGCAATTTCTGGTGAGATAAGATAACCTGTATAAATTCCTCAAATTATTTCCAGAGTCAACCATCAGAATAAGCCATTGTTTGCTAATTTTAAGCAAAAACATTTCTAGTTTGCAAATACATTTCTCACACCTTTGATAGGTACATTAATTTGTTTTGTCTTTTGCATAACTTTTTTGCGATATTATCATTTCTGAATTATTCAGAAGACTACTTTTATTGGTCGACTGAATGAGAATGTGGTGCACAGCATGAAAGTCTTAAAATGGTAATTATTATTTATTGAATAAGATATCTCATTAAACTCATCTATTGGCCATTAATATCTATAATTAAATAATCTATTAGTATGAATAATATCTAGTATTATTCAGCTGCAGAGAGAAATTATGGAACAAAAGAAACTAATAATATAAGAAAATAATAAATTAGTACCTGATCGTTGAATTAACAATATGCCGCATGTACAGATAACAAAATAATCAGTTCGGTTTCGGCCTGAGCGGCTTTAATTTCGTAACGGTCCCATGGAATGAAAACTCGACCCTCTGGGCCTGATTAGAGTACCTATAGAATGTCATACCGGGTGTCAGCATTAACCACTAAGGGAGTAAAAAACAAAACAAATAAAAATTGCACAATCTCAGTCTACATTTTTGAACAAGTACACGGCTGCTCAGAGATTTAACACCACCTTAATTTTTAAAGATAATTTGATAAATACTGGAATAAATAAAATTAAATTAAGATTGGTTTTCAAGTAAAATTTAAATGAAACAACAGTACATAAACTTATGTAAAATAAGATAATTCTATGGTAGCATTGTTAAAATTACAAAAAAGTAATCTTTAATAGTCAAGGGGGAATTGATTGACGCAACTGATGGAATGGAGTCTACAACACTTAGCTTTTTTTTAATTTTGAATTAAAAATAACCACTTCTTTAACCATGTAATATATCGTATTTTAACTCACTATTTATAGATTCAATACCAAAATGTTTTGTTTATATTAAAATTACAATAAATGACTGAAATCGACGAACTAATGTTTTTTCTCTTTTTGTTCTTTATTTTCTCTACTAGATCTAAATAATTGACACTACTTAACAAATACATTTGTCTCTGTTATAAGAACTGGTGGTCTTAAACTTTTTATCGGCTCTTTATTATTATTTAAAAACATAAAATAGTTCCAATAGACATTCTTCTAATAATATATTACTTCATTTATTGAATTTATTATTTATATTTTTATATGTTCTTCGTTAGCTAAATAATTGTCATACTGATAATTTCTCCTTACCAACTTTTTTTCGTGATTCAGTAATTGAATTATCAAGTAGCACTACTATTAAAATATGTGTCGATGCTAACTATAAGTTACTGGTATAAAAGCATATTTGGAAACCATGTCGGAGAAGAAATATTTTTTAGTGTTGTTTATTAAATGGATAATTTGGAATAAGCCATGACCAGAATACGATATGTCCTATGATAAAACCGTCATAATTAAAAAAATTGATTTTTGTAAACCTTTAGAAAATGAAATTGAAACACTTCAAAGAAATTAGATTGTTCTAAAAATGATATTCTATTTATACAGATAAATCGATAAATTTTAGGGTATGACCAATGTGATAATTAGAGGAGTTTAATAAATGTAAGAACAGTCAGGAACTGATTCTCTTAACCATTACAACTGATCATTAAATGTAAGAAAAATAAAGAAAAGTTGAGCTCCCAGTATTTTGATAGATTTGAACTGAACGGGAGCGTTTCTAATGCAAAATATTCATAAACATTTAGACAACCATAGAAAAAAATTAATAACCATCCATTACATTTGAAGCGAGATGAATCTGACAGGTGATTTCGGTTTGACGGTTTATTATCAATAACCGGACGATGCCATCTTCAGTAACCGAGTTTGCAACTAGGCGAAAGCTGTGTCAGGTGAAATTTGATTCCTTCAACGACTCCTGACAAATTGTTCATGGAACATTTCGATTTTCGAAAATTGTTATTAATGGTCTTAGAGGTCATTCTGATCCATCGAGAAGCGTCGTGCGACTCGATCTGGCCTCAGCCGGCGTGCCTCTTTTAAATTAAAAGACTATCCGTCTCTTGTTAATAAAATTTAAAAACGTAATAATCCTCTACTCTTTTAATTATTAATTTAATTTATTTTTAATCATCAGTTAAGATATATACTCTAATTCCCTTGACTGATAAATAACACACTAATTTTATGTGTAACGCTTTTCTGATACGAAAGTGACTTAATGTGAAGAAATAAATAACGTTTGGAGCTAGTTAGAAGCACCTAAACACATTAGAATGCTGAAGTACGATGCCACATGAAATGGATGGAGTGTAATTGTTGATTGTTAAGATTGAGTTTACAAGAAGTGAATCGAAGAATGCTAGATGAGGAGATCAAGAATGTAGGGACGTTTTTTTAATAATCTAGGTTTTGATCAGGGAGGATTCAAGGGACATCCACTCTATGAAGCAAAGAGATTTTTTTTTTTCAAGAAGAAATCGCTCAGATCAAAATGCCTTGAATAATACTTTAATAATAATATTTTTCCTCTTACTAATTTTTAAATTTTAAAGTTCCTCAAGGTAGTATCCTTGGTCCCATCCTCTACACCGTCTATACAGCTGACATTCCAACCAATACTAACACTATCCTCACCACGTGTGCCGATGACACATATGTGCTCACAGTTAATAATTACCCATTAATTGTATCCCAAACTCTCCAATCCCATTTAACGTTCCTCGAAGAATGGTGTCGTAATTGGAGGATTAAGATAAATTCCAACAAATTCTATCAAATCACCTTTACACTTCGTCGTAAACCTACCAACTGCCCTACAGTTTCATTTAATAATGTTACTTTTACCCCTGTCGAACAGATCCGCTACCTTGGACTGAATTTGGACAAACGATTAACCTGGAATCCTCACACAAGACTGAAAAGACAGGAAACTGCACGTCGATTTCGACTATTACAGCACTTACTAGACAAACGGTCTAAACTTCCAACACATTACAAAAGACTGATCTACATGACTGTAATAAGGCCAATCTGGACATATGGTGTTGAGCTTTGGGGCTCCACTAAACCTTCGAATTCCTCTCGTATTCAATCCTTACAATCCAAAATCTTTCGTAAAATCCTCAATGCTCCTTACTTTGTCACAAATAAAATCGTACATAAAGACCTTAATGTTCCCTATGTAACCGATCTAGCCCGAACAAGATATCACTCTTTCCATTATAAATTCCCTAACCACTCAAACCCCCTAGTTTCTAACATTGCATCCTCTTCCATTCCTGACAATCCTCTGAGGCGCCTGAAAAGAAGATGACCACGAGACCAGCTAATGTAAAATGTCATTAGAGTGCTACAAATGGGTAGTTGCTCTACACGCTTGTAACATTCCATTTTAACTAAGATCATATTTACTAAATGTATTATGTAATATACAGTTGTAAATTTCAATAAAGATATTTTTAAAAAAAATATAAAGTTTGCCTTTACGATGAAGAACCATCATTTGGTAGCATATCCTTTCCTAAGGACGATCCCAGACCTCCATAGCTCTCCTGTTATACCTCTATCTTCCCCTGGGCGTGTGGGAGTCGGCAACGGGGCATTGGACTCGGACCGTCCAAGTCGACTGAATAGGTCAACATTCCAATTACTTTGGGTTCATGCCCTCCTAGCCCGCCGCGCTCTCATCTTTTCCCCTTATGCCTGTTATCGCTCACACAAGGTTCGAAAACTTATGTTGCATTTAAAAATATCATGAAAAGAATTCCATTAGGTCGCTTTATTTAGCATGTGTGCCAAATAAATATCTACCATCACTCATCTCGTTTGAACACTAATAGACTAAAAAGGAAGCAATAACACTTCTTAATTGAAAGAATTATGATGATTTAAATATTCCCGGATAAAGTCATACGAGAAGTTGGGTGCGTAATCAAAGGACTTGGACAAATTTATTAACCTAATTTTAGCTAAAAAGCAGTGTACTTGATAGCGTCTTTATCATGTATGACTTTGTTAAATATTACTTATTAATCTCAATCAAATACTGAAATACTCATTCGGCATGTGTAAAAATTATAGTTGAAATAGCATTATACTTTCTAAAATATCTGTTAAAACCATATTCGATTTTTTCTTTCTGATCATCGCCAAGACAATGACAACAGCTACTGCTTATTATTTAAAACTAAAATATGCATTTATAATTAAAATAGATCATGTTACTGATCATGTTCTACTCTCGACATATCACAAGAAAGTTATTTGCTCAACTGGAGGCTTGGCATTAAGGTTGTGGGCTTTGGCCTTGAACCAGCTAGTGAGATATCTGAATCCATTCGTGCTGTGAATCTATATTCAAATATAGCAGATATCCCCATTTTGATTATATTGGAAGTTATTATTATATATATAATATAATATATATTTATGTTTTAATTACAAACAAACCGATATATGTTCTCAAATAACTCCATAGGTCCTTGAATTAGTTGATGTACTTAACTTGCGCTTTCTTTATACGCCGGCTTATGAACATTTGAAATTAAGCCATGTTTAAACGATAATTTTTATTTGATGTCGATGCTGCCGATTTTCCGGAAGGCGGAATTACTCAATCTAAACTGCTTGGTCTGTGCCTCCGACTAAAAGTAAGATAAGTTTCACTTCTTGGGAACCTGTCCTAAGTATAGTGAAATTAGAATTAAAAAATTTGGTCAGCGTACCTGTTCTCCGGAACAATTATTCAGTTTGTTAAAAGACTAATATTGGAGCTCTTAACAACTATGTACGACTGGCAACACTGGAAAAAATTCTGGAAAGAGCTCAGTTGGTTAATATTTGAAGGATTATTGCCATACCACATTTTTTTTTTAAACATAAATACTAAATTGTTATTTTAAATTAATCATTGTTTTTAAGATTTTTTTAAAAAGTTTATATCATGTATTTTTTTCATAGGTTTTAGTCGAAATTCCACACAGAATTCTATTTTTTATGTATTTTTTAATAAGACACGTTTTATAAAAAATATATATATATATATAGTTTATGTACGTTGGTTATACACTTCAGAAATCTAAATACCATTAATCACTAATAAGACTAAAATCTTTAGCCAAAATGGTTTAAATTTAAATGATATTTTTAAATCAAAATTAAAAATTATGGCCTACTAATTTGAACAGTCATTATCTAGTCACTGATTTAACAATTTTAGTTACTTCATTTTAAAGATATGGACGCTGACTTGAATACTGCGAAATGCATTTTCTCTTGTGCAATTCTTTATTAGCCCACAGCCTCCGGATGAGGTAGAGCACTGCCTACTCAGACCTGCGCTAATCGATATCTAAGTACCATTTTGGGAATTCTGTGGCTACAAGCCTTATTGATCGTAGAACTAAGGAAAGCTATCTCCCAGGTTTCATTTAAAAATAAGGAAACGAAGATGGAAATGTAGAGGTTACATTCTGAGGAAACCAGTTGGTGCTAGAGAGGAAACCATCGGGACCCTCTGGAAGTAAGAAGGAAAGGCAGATCCAGAGAGACGTGACCCAGGTCCACAGAGAAGGAAGAAGGCTGGGTTAGCAAGTCATGGCAAGAACCAGAGAGGATTGCTTCTGGTCGGAACGAATGGAAAACACTCGTGAAAGCCCTACGTTCCAGTAAGAGGCAACGGAATTATATGAATAAATGAAAGAAATCAAGTTTGTGATCTCTTGCAAATATTAAACATTTTTCGTTTAAGTGTTATTTACTTTTGGAATATTGAATGAAGTAAAGAATTTTGTTATTGTATGGTTTATTTCTATAACCCAAAGTTGTCGAGAAAAATATTCTCTAATCCTGATGGTTTCCATATGCTAATGTTTTCACGATCCCCACATGATTATTCGGCTTAAGTTTTACATAGCTTTAGCATATTATTTTTTCTGATTAGCCTGAGTTGATGTTTGTGGTAACTCCCCCGTCGGGGCCATGTGGTAGTGGAAACTAACAATTCTGTTTAAGCACTGAGATAAAGTATCCGACAATAACTTTGTTTTTGAGCAGTGGAATCACTGTTCCAAAGTGTAAGACTATTGCTAGTTCTGGCGTCGTTTTCACTAATCTTTTTTTCAGTATTCTTTTCTTTATTGCAGCCCTTGAAGTACCCATCTCATTATCATAATTCGGTTCTCACGATTAGGTGAAAAAAGGTAGATTTTCTCAAATAAATGATAACATAATTTATAAGCTGATCATAATCTTGTTATTTTATTGAAGGACAAATAATGATAATAATTTTTTATTGCATAGAACGAAAACGTTAACAGAGAGGAAGAGCTGTTCATGGTAAAATTATTCTGCCCTGCCTCTTGTTCTTGCTCAACAAATGTTCGTCTTGATATAATTTACAAGTCTTTGAGAAACCTATTCTTCGACTTTCTCGTTTCCCTTTTTTTACACATATTACGGTTCCTCGGATTACAGACAGAATACGGCTAGCCTAGAAAGTGGGCCTGGAGGGAACGGGGATCCGCCATTCACCGCCTTATCGGAGCAGTCATAGCCAGCCTATCCTCCTGTTACTCAGCCGTTCCATTTCGGTTTTATAGGCCAGTCCGTTCGTCCAACGAGTATCTAATAGCGATCACCCCTTTGCAATTGAGTCATTAAAACTCGATGGAATTTAATTGGGTCTGTTTTTATAATTTGTGATTGCTTATTCTCTTCAGTCTAGATCCAATTATTTTTTCTGATTTAAATGTCAGAAATGCAATTTTCGCCTTACGAGTTTCGATAGATAACTCATGAAGTTTAAGTTTTGTTAATATTAAAGAATGAAGAGGTGTAACTGTATTTATACTCAGTTATATGCAAACACCTCTTTCCTGTCAAGAATCATAATTTAGTAAATTTACTCTACTTTTAATCATCAAGTAAATAAATCTCTGCAATAAAGATTCAAAAAAGTGCCATCAAACTTTTCTTTAGATAATGTACATTTTTCTTACAAGCTCACTGACTAGATCTAATATTCTTTGTTTCTAATAATTTCTAAATGATACTAGGGCGGTATTTGTTTTTAACCCCAGCCAAAGCTGCCGTTGCTCATTGTGCCATTTAAGTTCTGAGAAAAATACTTTTCTATATAAGCCTTTCAGTACTTAGTTAATCTCGATTCTAAGTCATTGACTATACAATGTAATACCATAACCTGAGAACATCACTGATTTGGCGTGAACCCAAAGAATAAATTGAAAGGGAGAAAGGAATGACTGTTACCTTGTTCGGAGAAAATGCAGAATTCCGCAAGGTCACCACCAAGAACGATCACTGGTTCTTAAATGTAATGGCAGAATATTATGCAATGCAAGGGTGGTGCTGTATTGCGTCAAATGCAAATAAAGGATAACCAACGTGTAATAACAACATTGAGTAGTGGAAACCTGTATGCTATTAAATAAGTTTTTATAAAAAAAATATAAAGTGATCGGAAACCGTCACAACTTCCATTTTCATACTCTTTGGACTATTTCCATTTTAGAATATGGATAAAAACTAACCTAATTTATTCGATTTTATGTGAACACGTCTGGAAATTCCTATGTAATACGTTAGTAAGATGAACTCTTTTTATCGATGCTATAAATTTTTAAATGGATAAAAATTCTAGATGCAAGACAAGCTCTTTAACATAGAAAGTATACCTATTATCTTTGCCGATGAAATTATTGTTGTTTCTACTATTTAACCATTTTGTTTTATACTTATTTGTATTCATACAATTTTTTTTTTTTTTGTATTTTTTAAAACTTTTTATATAATTATGTATTCGAAGGTGCTTTGTAACTATTAAGGACATCTGTAAAATTGCAAAACAATTAATGCTTAAAGGCAATTTAATAGCATATTGTATGGACCCAGTTCCATACTTGTTTGAATGTGATGATATAGGATTTCTTCGACGATGAGGATTGAATTATTGTTTTAATGTTTGTTGGGTATAAATCTAAAATAACCTAAAACAATAAATCATCTAATATTGATCATAATTCTTATTATTTTTTAGTTGGAATATTATTTTTTGACTTAATGCCTAGGTTTCTAAATCTATAAATGAATTTTAGCAGTAAAATGTTACAAATGTAATTATTTTTTATATTTTATAAAAATATTGTAACCTGGCACAAGCTGTTTGATTGGTCGGAATATATGATATATATATATATGAAAGGAATATGGTCCGGGTGCGGTCAAAAAAAAAAAAACTCAAATAGTAGAAATACACTATTTTATTATTACAGTATTTCTACTATTTGATTTTTTTTTTTTTTTGACCGCACCCGGACCATATTCCTTTCATCTTTACACACGGTCAATCAATAATCTTCCAGAATATATATATAGTTATTATGTATATAGTTTTGAGGTATTGACTTTATATTCATTTTATTCCGTAATAATTGATTTGGTTAAAAATAATAATAAATATCTGATTATTTAATTTCGTGTTGCTATATATTATATAATATATTATTGTGTTATTATATTTATTATGTTAACTTAGTGGTAGGTTTTTTTTTTTTCTTCTTCCATCATTCCTCTTAAGAATGGCTACCGTGAATTACTGATAACACTTTAAAAGTCACAATAGTCATTATATTTTAGTGTTCTTATTACAGTAAGTAATAATGCATGTTACTCCTGGTTTTATTCATGCAAAACGAAATTTGCATAACAACTGCCCTTTAAAGGCAGTGACCACTTCCCTATCGACTAGGAAGCTTTTAACATCTCACAGATAACTTACGATTCCATAGAAAATCTAGTAAATGTGCAGAATGTATTTTATGAGCATTAATTTTATCTTCGAATGTGTTTTCTTTTGTTGATGCAAAATAAATCTACAGTGTTATTTATATACCTTAGATAGAAGTATATCTGGCATACTAAATTACACAAAAATAGATTCAATTAAACCTTGAACAGGAAACCAATATATAGAATTACTCCCTGAAATTTTTAATTTACCATCTGTAATTTTTCATTTGATTTTCAATGACTTTGTTTTAAAATATATAAATAAATGTGAATGCATAATAAAAAAAAAAATTAGCTTTACTAGAATAAATAAAAATATTTGTTTAGTATAAATAATAAAATGTCACCTAAATTATGTATTTTCGAAATTATTACTTCATCTTAGGTTTTTTAAGTGTTTCAGGTTATTTTTAGCATAGGTACCTTCCGTGAGTGAGATATAGCTGGTGGAAAAAAAAATCAATAAAATAAATAAAAATAAAGAAAAATCCAAACCTGAAGTCATAACTTACCTATTCCTAAACCCATAAGCCTTCCTTTTCGGTTTTGTTTTTAAATGATTTATAAGTGCATCGTAAGACACTTGATTAAAATTATAATAATAGAATTCTTTATTTATATAATACGAGTATTGTTTTCTATTCCCGTAAAGTTTATTTTTTATTATAATTTATAATTGTAATTAATTTACATATCTTTCTATATTTTTGAAGAACTTTATTGAAACAGTAAGGTTCCAATCAAATAGTTGTTAAAAGCGTTAGAGTCTTTCTGTGATAAGTGATAACAAGTGACTATTGACAGCTATAATGTAACTTGAGTACAATTATGTATAACCAGCTTAAATAAAGGGTCCATGAAGGGTCAGGGATTCAGTTCTTTTTAAGGATGTACTATTTTTAGAACAGCTGTTATGCAAGCTGATTTTTTTCAAAATCATGATCAACCTCCTAATTTTTTCTAATTAAGGGTACCTACTTTATGAGTCTGAGAGGCCTCCAAAACCCACAGGGTTGACTCACAGCTACAGTAATAGAATAAATAATTATCTGCCACAGTATTCAGTCGTATTCGAACGTAGGTCCTTGGAGTTAGTACCACAGAACCTCTTTACCACCCCACACTCCTCGCCCCCTCAAAAAGTATAATTATGTTAGAAATTATAATTGGACAAAAACTGTTTTTTTTTTTAATTCACGCATTATATAATTGACTTATATTAATGGTCAGACCTATCATGCTGGCTTTCTCCCACCACCGAGACATAACGCTTTAATACACAATTTAGGCGATTTAATGAATCGCGCTCTACCATACTGTTCATTTTCAACAGAGAGAGATAAACAAAGGTGAGGAACGGTCGAATCCGGTCCACAACCGGCTTGGGAGAGAGGAATTTCAATTATTTCAGATGGCTATGAAAGTGGTGACCTCGACATTCTTACACCGTCGCTTGGACACTTCTGCACCCATGTCCGCCTTATTATGGCTGCAAGATGTTTAACCACCCACACCTCGGCCTAGGAGTTAACAAATCATAACTTAAGTTTGAGTTATGGTTAAATTATCCAGTAATTATACAATATTATCTATATGTACCGTTCATAATAAAAGTCAAATTACAAAAAAAAAAAAAAACTGGAAGAGTGTTGGCCACATGGAAATAATTTTAAGGCTAATAAAATGAACTTGATCCATCTATTTAAGTTGTGACAGGTCCAAGAGACCTGGCTGTAGGTTCGGTTACCTTCTGAGTCTGTTTATACTTAAATTCTGTATAGGACTTCAGTGCAGTTCTTGAGCAAAAATTAAAATAATAATAACATATAATGAAGTTTTCCAATTTTCCGAAAATATTTTATTATATATTATATTATATTGTACAATAGCTCTTCA